>NW_028225852.1:0-134881 GCF_052327205.1 Somniosus microcephalus | reverse complement strand
AAGAAGCAGAAGAAGAGAAGCTGAAGGTGAAGTCTGGAGGGTGAATCAGAAGAAGTAGAAGAAGAGAAGGAGAAGGTGAAGTCAGGAGGGTGAAGCAGAAGAAGCAGAAGAAGGAGAAGGAGAAGGTGAAGTCTGGAGGGTGAAGCAGAAGAAGCAGAAGAAGGAGAAGGAGAAGGTGAAGTCTGGAGGCGAAGCAGAGAAGCAGAAGAAGGAGAAGGAGAAGGTGAAGTCTGGAGGGTGAAGCAGAAGAAGCAGAAGAAGGAGAAGGAGAAGGTGAAGTCTGGAGGGTGAATCAGAAGAAGTAGAAGAAGGAGAAGGAGAAGGTGAAGTCAGGAGGGTGAAGCAGAAGAAGCAGAAGAAGGAGAAGGAGAAGGTATAGTCTGGAGAGTGAAGCAGAAGAAGCAGAAGAAGGAGAGGAGAAGGTGAAGTCTGGAGGGTGAAGCAGAAGAAGCAGAAGAAGGAGAAGGAGAAGGTGAAGTCAGGAGGGTGAATCAGAAGAAGTAGAAGAAGGAGAAGGAGAAGGTGAAGTCTGGAGGGTGAATCAGAAGAAGTAGAAGAAGGAGAAGGAGAAGGTGAAGTCTGGAGGGTGAATCAGAAGAAGTAGAAGAAGGAGAAGGAGAAGGTGAAGTCTGGAGGGTGAATCAGAAGAAGCAGAAGAAGTAGAAGGAGAAGGTAAAGTCTGGAGGGTGAATCAGAAGAAGTAGAAGAAGGAGAAGGAGAAGGTGATGTCTGGAGGGTGAATCAGAGAAGCAGAAGAAGCAGAAGGAGAAGGTGAAGTCAGGAGGGTGAATCAGAAGAAGCAGAAGAAGGAGAGGAGAAGGTGAAGTCTGGAGGGTGAATCAGAAGAAGCAGAGAAGGAGGAGGAGAAGGTGAAGTATTGAGGGAGAAGCAGAAGAAGTAGAAGAAGGAGAAGGAGAAGGTGAAGTCTGGAGGGTGAAGCAGAAGAAGTAGAAGAAGGAGAAGGAGAAGGTGAAGTCTGGAGGGTGAATCAGAAGAAGTAGAAGAAGGAGAAGGAGAAGGTGAGTCTGGAGGGTGAATCAGAAGAAGCAGAAGAAGGAGGAGGAGAAGGTGAAGTATTGAGGGAGAAGCAGAAGAAGTAGAAGAAGGAGAAGGAGAAGGTGAAGTCTGGAGGGTGAATCAGAAGAAGTAGAAGAAGGAGAAGGAGAAGGTGAAGTCTGGAGGGTGAATCAGAAGAAGTAGAAGAAGGAGAAGGAGAAGGTGTAGTCTGGAGGGTGAATCAGAAGACGTAGACGAAGGAGAAGGAGAAGGTGAAGTCTGGAGGGTGAATCAGAAGGAGCAGAAGAAGGAGAAGGAGAAGTTGAAGTCTGGAGGGTGAATCAGAAGAAGCAGAAGAAGGAGAAGGAGGAGGTGAAGTCTGGAGGGTGAATCAGAAGAAGCAGAAGAAGGAGAAGGAGAAGGTGAAGTCTGGAGGTGAATCAGAAGAAGCAGAAGAAGGAGAAGGAGAAGGTGAAGTCTGGAGGGTGAATCAGAAGAAGCAGAAGAAGTAGAAGGAGAGGGTGAAGCCTGGAGGGTGAATCAGAAGAAGTAGAAGAAGGAGAAGGAGAAGGTGAAGTCTGGAGGGTGAATCAGAAGAAGCAAAAGAAGGAGAAGGAAAAGGTGAAGTCAGGAGGGTTAATCAGAAGAAGCAGAAAGAAGGAGAAGGAGAAGGTGAAGTCTGGAGGGTGAATCAGAAGAAGCAGAAGAAGGAGAAGGAGAAGGTGAAGTCTGGAGGGTGAATCAGAAGAAGTAGAAGAAGGAGAAGGAGAAGGTGTAGTCTGGAGGGTGAAGCAGAAGAAGTAGAAGAAGGAGAAGGAGAAGTGAAGTCAGGAGGGTGAATCAGAAGAAGTAGAAGAAGGAGAAGGAGAAGGTGAAGTCAGGAGGGTGAATCAGAAGAAGCAGAAGAAGGAGAAGGAGAAGGTGAAGTCTGGAGGGTGAATCAGAAGAATCAGAAGAAGGAGAAGGAGAAGGTGAAGTCTGGAGGGTGAATCAGAAGAAGCAGAAGAAAGAGAAGGAGAAGGTGAAGTCTGGAGGGTGAAGCAGAAGAAGCAGAAGAAGGAGAAGGAGAAGGTGAAGACTGGAGGGTGAATCAGAAGAAGTAGATGAAGGAGAAGGAGAAGGTGAAGTCTGGAGGGTGAATCAGAAGAAGTAGAAGAAGGAGAAGGAGAAGGTGAAGTCTGGATGGTGAATCAGAAGAAGCAGAAGAAGGAGAAGGAGAAGGTGAAGTCTGGAGGGTGAATCAGAAGAAGCAGAAGAAGGAGAAGGAGAAGATGAAATCGAAAGGGTGAATCAGAAGAAGTAGAAAAAGGAGAAGGAGAAGGTGAGGTCTGGAGGGTGAAGCAGAAGAAGTAGAAGAAGGAGAAGGAGAAGGTGAAGTCAGGAGGGTGAATCAGAAGAAGTAGAAGAAGGAGAAGGAGAAGGTGAAGTCAGGAGGGTGAATCAGAAGAAGTAGAAGAAGGAGAAGGAGAAGGTGAAGTCAGGAGGGTGAATCAGAAGAAGTAGAAGAAGGAGAAGGAGAAGGTGAAGTCAGGAGGGTGAATCAGAAGAAGCAGAAGAAGGAGAAGGAGAAGGTGAAGTCTGGAGGGTGAATCAGAAGAATCAGAAGAAGGAGAAGGAGAAGGTGAAGTCTGGAGGGTGAATCAGAAGAAGCAGAAGAAAGAGAAGGAGAAGGTGAAGTCTGGAGGGTGAAGCAGAAGAAGCAGAAGAAGGAGAAGGAGAAGGTGAAGTCTGGAGGGAGAAGCAGAAAAAGTAGAAGAAGGAGAAGGAGAAGGTGAAGTCTGGAGGGTGAATCAGAAGAAGTAGAAGAAGGAGAAGGAGAAGGTGAAGTCTGGAGGGTGAATCGGAAGAAGTAGAAGAAGGAGAAGGAGAAGGTGAAGTCTGGAGGGTGAATCAGAAGAAGCAGAAGAAGGAGAAGGAGAAGGTATAGTCTCGAGGGAGAATCAGAAGAAGTGGACGAAGGAGAAGGAGAAGGTGAAGTCTGGAGGGTGAATCAGAAGATGCAGAAGAAGGAGAAGGAGAAGGTGAAGTCTGGCGGGTGAATCAGAAGAAGTAGAAGAAGGAGAAGGAGAAGGTGAAGTCTGGAGGGTGAATCAGAAGAAGTAGAAGAAGGAGAAGGAGAAGGTGATGTCTGGAGGGTGAATCAGAAGAAGCAGAAGAAGCAGAAGGAGAAGGTGAAGTCAGGAGGGTGAATCAGAAGAAGCAGAAGAAGGAGAAGGAGAAGGTGAAGTCTGGAGGGTGAATCAGAAGAAGCAGAAGAAGGAGGAGGAGAAGGTGAAGTATTGAGGGAGAAGCAGAAGAAGTAGAAGAAGGAGAAGGAGAAGGTGAAGTCTGGAGGGTGAATCAGAAGAAGTAGAAGAAGGAGAAGGAGAAGGTGAAGTGTGGAGGGTGAATCAGAAGAAGCAAAAGAAGGAGAAGGAAAAGGTGAAGTCAGGAGGGTTAATCAGAAGAAGCAGAAGAAGGAGAAGGAGAAGGTGAAGTCTGGAGGGTGAATCAGAAGAAGCAGAAGAAGGAGAAGGAGAAGGTGAAGTCTGGAGGGTGAATCAGAAGAAGTAGAAGAAGGAGAAGGAGAAGGTGAAGTCTGGAGGGTGAAGCAGAAGAAGTAGAAGAAGGAGAAGGAGAAGGTGAAGTCAGGAGGGTGAATCAGAAGAAGTAGAAGAAGGAGAAGGAGAAGGTGAAGTCAGGAGGGTGAATCAGAAGAAGCAGAAGAAGGAGAAGGAGAAGGTGAAGTCTGGAGGGTGAATCAGAAGAATCAGAAGAAGGAGAAGGAGAAGGTGAAGTCTGGAGGGTGAATCAGAAGAAGCAGAAGAAAGAGAAGGAGAAGGTGAAGTCTGGAGGGTGAAGCAGAAGAAGCAGAAGAAGGAGAAGGAGAAGGTGAAGTCTGGAGGGAGAAGCAGAAAAAGTAGAAGAAGGAGAAGGAGAAGGTGAAGTCTGGAGGGTGAATCAGAAGAAGTAGAAGAAGGAGAAGGAGAAGGTGAAGTCTGGAGGGTGAATCGGAAGAAGTAGAAGAAGGAGAAGGAGAAGGTGAAGTCTGGAGGGTGAATCAGAAGAAGCAGAAGAAGGAGAAGGAAATGGTGAAGTCGTTAGTGTGAATCAGAAGAAGTAGAAGAAGGAGAAGGAGAAGGTATAGTCTCGAGGGTGAATCAGAAGAAGTGGACGAAGGAGAAGGAGAAGGTGAAGTCTGGAGGGTGAATCAGAAGATGCAGAAGAAGGAGAAGGAGAAGGTGAAGTCTGGCGGGTGAATCAGAAGAAGTAGAAGAAGGAGAAGGAGAAGGTGAAGTCTGGAGGGTGAATCAGAAGAAGCAGAAGAAGGAGAAGGAGAAGGTGAAGTCTGGAGGGTGAATCAGAAGAAGCAGAAGAAGGAGAAGGAGAAGGTGAAGTCTGGAGGGTGAATCAGAAGAAGCAGAAGAAGGAGACGGAGAAGGTGAAGTCTGGAGGGTGAATCAGAAGAAGCAGAAGAAGGAGAAGGAGAAGGTGAAGTTTGGAGGGTGAATCAGAAGAAGTAGAAGAAGGAGAAGGAGAAGGTGAAGTCTGGAGGGTGAATCAGAAGAAGCAGAAGAAGGAGAAGGAGAAGGTGAAGTCAGGAGGGTGAATCAGAAGAAGTAGAAGACGGAGAAGGAGAAGTTGAAGTCTGGAGGGTGAAGCAGAAGAAGTAGAAGAAGGAGAAGGAGAAGGTGAAGTCAGGAGGGTGAATCAGAAGAAGCAGAAGAAGGAGAAAGGAGAAGGTGAAGTCTGGAGGGAGAATCAGAAGAATCAGAAGAAGGAGAAGGAGAAGGTGAAGTCTGGAGGGTGAATCAGAAGAAGCAGAAGAAAGAGAAGGAGAAGGTGAAGTCTGGAGAGTGAAGCAGAAGAAGCAGAAGAAGGAGAAGGGGAAGGTGAAGACTGGAGGGTAAATCAGAAGATGTAGAAGAAGGAGAAGGAGAAGGTGAAGTCTGGAGGGTGAATCAGAAGAAGTAGAAGAAGGAGAAGGAGAAGGTGAAGTCTGGAGGGTGAATCAGAAGAAGCAGAATAAGGAGAAGGAGAAGATGAAATCTGGAGGGTGAATCAGAAGAAGTAGAAGAAGGAGAAGGAGAAGGTGAGGTCTGGAGGGTGAATCAGAAGAAGCAGAAGAAGGAGAAGGAGAAGGTGAAGTCAGGAGGGTGAATCAGAAGAAGCAGAAGAAGGAGAAGGAGAAGGTGAAGTTAGGAGGGTGAATCAGGAGAAGCAGAAGAAGGAGACGGAGAAGGTGAAGTCAGGGGGGTGAAGCAGAAGAAGTAGAAGAAGGAGAAGGAGAAGGTGAAGTCAGGAGGGTGAAGCAGAAGAAGCAGAAGAAGGAGAAGGAGAAGGTGAAGTCTGGAGGGCGCAGCAGAAGAAGCAGAAGAAGGAAAAGGAGAAGGTGAAGTCTGGAGGGTGAAGCAGAAGAAGCAGAAGAAGGAGAAGCTGAAGGTGAAGTCTGGAGGGTGAATCAGAAGAAGTAGAAGAAGGAGAAGGAGAAGGTGAAGTCAGGAGGGTGAAGCAGAAGAAGCAGAAGAAGGAGAAGGAGAAGGTGAAGTCTGGAGGGTGAAGCAGAAGAAGCAGAAGAAGGAGAAGGAGAAGGTGAAGTCTGGAGGGCGAAGCAGAAGAAGCAGAAGAAGGAGAAGGAGAAGGTGAAGTCTGGAGGGTGAAGCAGAAGAAGCAGAAGAAGGAGAAGGAGAAGGTGAAGTCTGGAGGGTGAATCAGAAGAAGTAGAAGAAGGAGAAGGAGAAGGTGAAGTCAGGAGGGTGAAGCAGAAGAAGCAGAAGAAGGAGAAGGAGAAGGTATAGTCTGGAGAGTGAAGCAGAAGAAGCAGAAGAAGGAGAAGGAGAAGGTGAAGTCTGGAGGGTGAAGCAGAAGAAGCAGAAGAAGGAGAAGGAGAAGGTGAAGTCAGGAGGGTGAATCAGAAGAAGTAGAAGAAGGAGAAGGAGAAGGTGAAGTCTGGAGGGTGAATCAGAAGAAGTAGAAGAAGGAGAAGGAGAAGGTGAAGTCTGGAGGGTGAATCAGAAGAAGTAGAAGAAGGAGAAGGAGAAGGTGAAGTCTGGAGGGTGAATCAGAAGAAGCAGAAGAAGTAGAAGGAGAAGGTAAAGTCTGGAGGGTGAATCAGAAGAAGTAGAAGAAGGAGAAGGAGAAGGTGATGTCTGGAGGGTGAATCAGAAGAAGCAGAAGAAGCAGAAGGAGAAGGTGAAGTCAGGAGGGTGAATCAGAAGAAGCAGAAGAAGGAGAAGGAGAAGGTGAAGTCTGGAGGGTGAATCAGAAGAAGCAGAAGAAGGAGGAGGAGAAGGTGAAGTATTGAGGGAGAAGCAGAAGAAGTAGAAGAAGGAGAAGGAGAAGGTGAAGTCTGGAGGGTGAAGCAGAAGAAGTAGAAGAAGGAGAAGGAGAAGGTGAAGTCTGGAGGGTGAATCAGAAGAAGTAGAAGAAGGAGAAGGAGAAGGTGAAGTCTGGAGGGTGAATCAGAAGAAGCAGAAGAAGGAGGAGGAGAAGGTGAAGTATTGAGGGAGAAGCAGAAGAAGTAGAAGAAGGAGAAGGAGAAGGTGAAGTCTGGAGGGTGAATCAGAAGAAGTAGAAGAAGGAGAAGGAGAAGGTGAAGTCTGGAGGGTGAATCAGAAGAAGTAGAAGAAGGAGAAGGAGAAGGTGTAGTCTGGAGGGTGAATCAGAAGACGTAGACGAAGGAGAAGGAGAAGGTGAAGTCTGGAGGGTGAATCAGAAGGAGCAGAAGAAGGAGAAGGAGAAGTTGAAGTCTGGAGGGTGAATCAGAAGAAGCAGAAGAAGGAGAAGGAGGAGGTGAAGTCTGGAGGGTGAATCAGAAGAAGCAGAAGAAGGAGAAGGAGAAGGTGAAGTCTGGAGGGTGAATCAGAAGAAGCAGAAGAAGGAGAAGGAGAAGGTGAAGTCTGGAGGGTGAATCAGAAGAAGCAGAAGAAGTAGAAGGAGAGGGTGAAGCCTGGAGGGTGAATCAGAAGAAGTAGAAGAAGGAGAAGGAGAAGGTGAAGTCTGGAGGGTGAATCAGAAGAAGCAAAAGAAGGAGAAGGAAAAGGTGAAGTCAGGAGGGTTAATCAGAAGAAGCAGAAGAAGGAGAAGGAGAAGGTGAAGTCTGGAGGGTGAATCAGAAGAAGCAGAAGAAGGAGAAGGAGAAGGTGAAGTCTGGAGGGTGAATCAGAAGAAGTAGAAGAAGGAGAAGGAGAAGGTGTAGTCTGGAGGGTGAAGCAGAAGAAGTAGAAGAAGGAGAAGGAGAAGGTGAAGTCAGGAGGGTGAATCAGAAGAAGTAGAAGAAGGAGAAGGAGAAGGTGAAGTCAGGAGGGTGAATCAGAAGAAGCAGAAGAAGGAGAAGGAGAAGGTGAAGTCTGGAGGGTGAATCAGAAGAATCAGAAGAAGGAGAAGGAGAAGGTGAAGTCTGGAGGGTGAATCAGAAGAAGCAGAAGAAAGAGAAGGAGAAGGTGAAGTCTGGAGGGTGAAGCAGAAGAAGCAGAAGAAGGAGAAGGAGAAGGTGAAGACTGGAGGGTGAATCAGAAGAAGTAGATGAAGGAGAAGGAGAAGGTGAAGTCTGGAGGGTGAATCAGAAGAAGTAGAAGAAGGAGAAGGAGAAGGTGAAGTCTGGATGGTGAATCAGAAGAAGCAGAAGAAGGAGAAGGAGAAGGTGAAGTCTGGAGGGTGAATCAGAAGAAGCAGAAGAAGGAGAAGGAGAAGATGAAATCGAAAGGGTGAATCAGAAGAAGTAGAAAAAGGAGAAGGAGAAGGTGAGGTCTGGAGGGTGAAGCAGAAGAAGTAGAAGAAGGAGAAGGAGAAGGTGAAGTCAGGAGGGTGAATCAGAAGAAGTAGAAGAAGGAGAAGGAGAAGGTGAAGTCAGGAGGGTGAATCAGAAGAAGTAGAAGAAGGAGAAGGAGAAGGTGAAGTCAGGAGGGTGAATCAGAAGAAGTAGAAGAAGGAGAAGGAGAAGGTGAAGTCAGGAGGGTGAATCAGAAGAAGCAGAAGAAGGAGAAGGAGAAGGTGAAGTCTGGAGGGTGAATCAGAAGAATCAGAAGAAGGAGAAGGAGAAGGTGAAGTCTGGAGGGTGAATCAGAAGAAGCAGAAGAAAGAGAAGGAGAAGGTGAAGTCTGGAGGGTGAAGCAGAAGAAGCAGAAGAAGGAGAAGGAGAAGGTGAAGTCTGGAGGGAGAAGCAGAAAAAGTAGAAGAAGGAGAAGGAGAAGGTGAAGTCTGGAGGGTGAATCAGAAGAAGTAGAAGAAGGAGAAGGAGAAGGTGAAGTCTGGAGGGTGAATCGGAAGAAGTAGAAGAAGGAGAAGGAGAAGGTGAAGTCTGGAGGGTGAATCAGAAGAAGCAGAAGAAGGAGAAGGAGAAGGTATAGTCTCGAGGGAGAATCAGAAGAAGTGGACGAAGGAGAAGGAGAAGGTGAAGTCTGGAGGGTGAATCAGAAGATGCAGAAGAAGGAGAAGGAGAAGGTGAAGTCTGGCGGGTGAATCAGAAGAAGTAGAAGAAGGAGAAGGAGAAGGTGAAGTCTGGAGGGTGAATCAGAAGAAGCAGAAGAAGGAGAAGGAGAAGGTGAAGTCTGGAGGGTGAATCAGAAGAAGCAGAAGAAGGAGAAGGAGGAGGTGAAGTCTGGAGGGTGAATCAGAAGAAGCAGAAGAAGGAGAAGGAGAAGGTGAAGTCTGGAGGGTGAATCAGAAGAAGCAGAAGAAGGAGAAGGAGAAGGTGAAGTCTGGAGGGTGAATCAGAAGAAGCAGAAGAAGTAGAAGGAGAGGGTGAAGCCTGGAGGGTGAATCAGAAGAAGTAGAAGAAGGAGAAGGAGAAGGTGAAGTCTGGAGGGTGAATCAGAAGAAGCAAAAGAAGGAGAAGGAAAAGGTGAAGTCAGGAGGGTTAATCAGAAGAAGCAGAAGAAGGAGAAGGAGAAGGTGAAGTCTGGAGGGTGAATCAGAAGGAGCAGAAGAAGGAGAAGGAGAAGGTGAAGTCTGGAGGGTGAATCAGAAGAAGTAGAAGAAGGAGAAGGAGAAGGTGTAGTCTGGAGGGTGAAGCAGAAGAAGTAGAAGAAGGAGAAGGAGAAGGTGACGTCAGGAGGGTGAATCAGAAGAAGTAGAAGAAGGAGAAGGAGAAGGTGAAGTCAGGAGGGTGAATCAGAAGAAGCAGAAGAAGGAGAAGGAGAAGGTGAAGTCTGGAGGGTGAATCAGAAGAATCAGAAGAAGGAGAAGGAGAAGGTGAAGTCTGGAGGGTGAATCAGAAGAAGCAGAAGAAAGAGAAGGAGAAGGTGAAGTCTGGAGGGTGAAGCAGAAGAAGCAGAAGAAGGAGAAGGAGAAGGTGAAGACTGGAGGGTGAATCAGAAGAAGTAGATGAAGGAGAAGGAGAAGGTGAAGTCTGGAGGGTGAATCAGAAGAAGTAGAAGAAGGAGAAGGAGAAGGTGAAGTCTGGATGGTGAATCAGAAGAAGCAGAAGAAGGAGAAGGAGAAGGTGAAGTCTGGAGGGTGAATCAGAAGAAGCAGAAGAAGGAGAAGGAGAAGATGAAATCGAAAGGGTGAATCAGAAGAAGTAGAAAAAGGAGAAGGAGAAGGTGAGGTCTGGAGGGTGAAGCAGAAGAAGTAGAAGAAGGAGAAGGAGAAGGTGAAGTCAGGAGGGTGAATCAGAAGAAGTAGAAGAAGGAGAAGGAGAAGGTGAAGTCAGGAGGGTGAATCAGAAGAAGTAGAAGAAGGAGAAGGAGAAGGTGAAGTCAGGAGGGTGAATCAGAAGAAGTAGAAGAAGGAGAAGGAGAAGGTGAAGTCAGGAGGGTGAATCAGAAGAAGCAGAAGAAGGAGAAGGAGAAGGTGAAGTCTGGAGGGTGAATCAGAAGAATCAGAAGAAGGAGAAGGAGAAGGTGAAGTCTGGAGGGTGAATCAGAAGAAGCAGAAGAAAGAGAAGGAGAAGGTGAAGTCTGGAGGGTGAAGCAGAAGAAGCAGAAGAAGGAGAAGGAGAAGGTGAAGTCTGGAGGGAGAAGCAGAAAAAGTAGAAGAAGGAGAAGGAGAAGGTGAAGTCTGGAGGGTGAATCAGAAGAAGTAGAAGAAGGAGAAGGAGAAGGTGAAGTCTGGAGGGTGAATCGGAAGAAGTAGAAGAAGGAGAAGGAGAAGGTGAAGTCTGGAGGGTGAATCAGAAGAAGCAGAAGAAGGAGAAGGAGATGGTGAAGTCGTTAGTGTGAATCAGAAGAAGTAGAAGAAGGAGAAGGAGAAGGTATAGTCTCGAGGGTGAATCAGAAGAAGTGGACGAAGGAGAAGGAGAAGGTGAAGTCTGGAGGGTGAATCAGAAGATGCAGAAGAAGGAGAAGGAGAAGGTGAAGTCTGGCGGGTGAATCAGAAGAAGTAGAAGAAGGAGAAGGAGAAGGTGAAGTCTGGAGGGTGAATCAGAAGAAGCAGAAAAAGGAGAAGGAGAAGGTGAAGTCTGGAGGGTGAATCAGAAGAAGCAGAAGAAGGAGAAGGAGAAGGTGAAGTCTGGAGGGTGAATCAGAAGAAGCAGAAGAAGGAGACGGAGAAGGTGAAGTCTGGAGGGTGAATCAGAAGAAGCAGAAGAAGGAGAAGGAGAAGGTGAAGTTTGGAGGGTGAATCAGAAGAAGTAGAAGAAGGAGAAGGAGAAGGTGAAGTCTGGAGGGTGAATCAGAAGAAGCAGAAGAAGGAGAAGGAGAAGGTGAAGTCAGGAGGGTGAATCAGAAGAAGTAGAAGACGGAGAAGGAGAAGTTGAAGTCTGGAGGGTGAAGCAGAAGAAGTAGAAGAAGGAGAAGGAGAAGGTGAAGTCAGGAGGGTGAATCAGAAGAAGCAGAAGAAGGAGAAAGGAGAAGGTGAAGTCTGGAGGGTGAATCAGAAGAATCAGAAGAAGGAGAAGGAGAAGGTGAAGTCTGGAGGGTGAATCAGAAGAAGCAGAAAAAGAGAAGGAGAAGGTGAAGTCTGGAGGGTAAATCAGAAGATGTAGAAGAAGGAGAAGGAGAAGGTGAAGTCTGGAGTGTGAATCAGAAGAAGTAGAAGAAGGAGAAGGAGAAGGTGAAGTCTGGAGGGTGAATCAGAAGAAGCAGAAGAAGGAGAAGGAGAAGATGAAATCTGGAGGGTGAATCAGAAGAAGTAGAAGAAGGAGAAGGAGAAGGTGAGGTCTGCAGGGTGAATCAGAAGAAGCAGAAGAAGGAGAAGGAGAAGGTGAAGTCTGGAGGGTGAATCAGAAGAAGTAGAAGAAGGAGAAGGAGAAGTTGAAGTCTGGAGGGTGAAGCAGAAGAAGTAGAAGAAGGAGAAAGGAGAAGGTGAAGTCTGGAGGGTGAATCAGAAGAATCAGAAGAAGGAGAAGGAGAAGGTGAAGTCTGGAGGGTGAATCAGAAGAAGCAGAAGAAAGAGAAGGAGAGGGTGAAGTCTGGAGAGTGAAGCAGAAGAAGCAGAAGAAGGAGAAGGGGAAGGTGAAGACTGGAGGGTAAATCAGAAGATGTAGAAGAAGGAGAAGGAGAAGGTGAAGTCTGGAGGGTGAATCAGAAGAAGTAGAAGAAGGAGAAGGAGAAGGTGAAGTCTGGAGGGTGAATCAGAAGAAGCAGAATAAGGAGAAGGAGAAGATGAAATCTGGAGGGTGAATCAGAAGAAGTAGAAGAAGGAGAAGGAGAAGGTGAGGTCTGGAGGGTGAATCAGAAGAAGCAGAAGAAGGAGAAGGAGAAGGTGAAGTCAGGAGGGTGAATCAGAAGAAGCAGAAGAAGGAGAAGGAGAAGGTGAAGTTAGGAGGGTGAATCAGGAGAAGCAGAAGAAGGAGACGGAGAAGGTGAAGTCAGGGGGGTGAAGCAGAAGAAGTAGAAGAAGGAGAAGGAGAAGGTGAAGTCAGGAGGGTGAAGCAGAAGAAGCAGAAGAAGGAGAAGGAGAAGGTGAAGTCTGGAGGGCGCAGCAGAAGAAGCAGAAGAAGGAAAAGGAGCAGGTGAAGTCTGGAGGGTGAAGCAGAAGAAGCAGAAGAAGGAGAAGCTGAAGGTGAAGTCTGGAGGGTGAATCAGAAGAAGTAGAAGAAGGAGAAGGAGAAGGTGAAGTCAGGAGGGTGAAGCAGAAGAAGCAGAAGAAGGAGAAGGAGAAGGTGAAGTCTGGAGGGTGAAGCAGAAGAAGCAGAAGAAGGAGAAGGAGAAGGTGAAGTCTGGAGGGCGAAGCAGAAGAAGCAGAAGAAGGAGAAGGAGAAGGTGAAGTCTGGAGGGTGAAGCAGAAGAAGCAGAAGAAGGAGAAGGAGAAGGTGAAGTCTGGAGGGTGAATCAGAAGAAGTAGAAGAAGGAGAAGGAGAAGGTGAAGTCAGGAGGGTGAAGCAGAAGAAGCAGAAGAAGGAGAAGGAGAAGGTATAGTCTGGAGAGTGAAGCAGAAGAAGCAGGAGAAGGAGAAGGTGAAGTCTGGAGGGTGAAGCAGAAGAAGCAGAAGAAGGAGAAGGAGAAGGTGAAGTCAGGAGGGTGAATCAGAAGAAGTAGAAGAAGGAGAAGGAGAAGGTGAAGTCTGGAGGGTGAATCAGAAGAAGTAGAAGAAGGAGAAGGAGAAGGTGAAGTCTGGAGGGTGAATCAGAAGAAGTAGAAGAAGGAGAAGGAGAAGGTGAAGTCTGGAGGGTGAATCAGAAGAAGCAGAAGAAGTAGAAGGAGAAGGTAAAGTCTGGAGGGTGAATCAGAAGAAGTAGAAGAAGGAGAAGGAGAAGGTGATGTCTGGAGGGTGAATCAGAAGAAGCAGAAGAAGCAGAAGGAGAAGGTGAAGTCAGGAGGGTGAATCAGAAGAAGCAGAAGAAGGAGAAGGAGAAGGTGAAGTATGGAGGCTGAATCAGAAGAAGCAGAAGAAGGAGGAGGAGAAGGTGAAGTATTGAGGGAGAAGCAGAAGAAGTAGAAGAAGGAGAAGGAGAAGGTGAAGTCTGGAGGGTGAAGCAGAAGAAGTAGAAGAAGGAGAAGGAGAAGGTGAAGTCTGGAGGGTGAATCAGAAGAAGTAGAAGAAGGAGAAGGAGAAGGTGAAGTCTGGAGGGTGAATCAGAAGAAGCAGAAGAAGGAGGAGGAGAAGGTGAAGTATTGAGGGAGAAGCAGAAGAAGTAGAAGAAGGAGAAGGAGAAGGTGAAGTCTGGAGGGTGAATCAGAAGAAGTAGAAGAAGGAGAAGGAGAAGGTGAAGTCTGGAGGGTGAATCAGAAGAAGTAGAAGAAGGAGAAGGAGAAGGTGTAGTCTGTAGGGTGAATCAGAAGAAGTAGACGAAGGAGAAGGAGAAGGTGAAGTCTGGAGGGTGAATCAGAAGGAGCAGAAGAAGGAGAAGGAGAAGGTGAAGTCTGGAGGGTGAATCAGAAGAAGCAGAAGAAGGAGAAGGAGGAGGTGAAGTCTGGAGGGTGAATCAGAAGAAGCAGAAGAAGGAGAAGGAGAAGGTGAAGTCTGGAGGGTGAATCAGAAGAAGCAGAAGAAGGAGAAGGAGAAGGTGAAGTCTGGAGGGTGAATCAGAAGAAGCAGAAGAAGTAGAAGGAGAGGGTGAAGCCTGGAGGGTGAATCAGAAGAAGTAGAAGAAGGAGAAGGAGAAGGTGAAGTCTGGAGGGTGAATCAGAAGAAGCAAAAGAAGGAGAAGGAAAAGGTGAAGTCAGGAGGGTTAATCAGAAGAAGCAGAAGAAGGAGAAGGAGAAGGTGAAGTCTGGAGGGTGAATCAGAAGAAGCAGAAGAAGGAGAAGGAGAAGGTGAAGTCTGGAGGGTGAATCAGAAGAAGTAGAAGAAGGAGAAGGAGAAGGTGTAGTCTGGAGGGTGAAGCAGAAGAAGTAGAAGAAGGAGAAGGAGAAGGTGAAGTCAGGAGGGTGAATCAGAAGAAGTAGAAGAAGGAGAAGGAGAAGGTGAAGTCAGGAGGGTGAATCAGAAGAAGCAGAAGAAGGAGAAGGAGAAGGTGAAGTCTGGAGGGTGAATCAGAAGAATCAGAAGAAGGAGAAGGAGAAGGTGAAGTCTGGAGGGTGAATCAGAAGAAGCAGAAGAAAGAGAAGGAGAAGGTGAAGTCTGGAGGGTGAAGCAGAAGAAGCAGAAGAAGGAGAAGGAGAAGGTGAAGACTGGAGGGTGAATCAGAAGAAGTAGATGAAGGAGAAGGAGAAGGTGAAGTCTGGAGGGTGAATCAGAAGAAGTAGAAGAAGGAGAAGGAGAAGGTGAAGTCTGGATGGTGAATCAGAAGAAGCAGAAGAAGGAGAAGGAGAAGGTGAAGTCTGGAGGGTGAATCAGAAGAAGCAGAAGAAGGAGAAGGAGAAGATGAAATCGAAAGGGTGAATCAGAAGAAGTAGAAAAAGGAGAAGGAGAAGGTGAGGTCTGGAGGGTGAAGCAGAAGAAGTAGAAGAAGGAGAAGGAGAAGGTGAAGTCAGGAGGGTGAATCAGAAGAAGTAGAAGAAGGAGAAGGAGAAGGTGAAGTCAGGAGGGTGAATCAGAAGAAGTAGAAGAAGGAGAAGGAGAAGGTGAAGTCAGGAGGGTGAATCAGAAGAAGTAGAAGAAGGAGAAGGAGAAGGTGAAGTCAGGAGGGTGAATCAGAAGAAGCAGAAGAAGGAGAAGGAGAAGGTGAAGTCTGGAGGGTGAATCAGAAGAATCAGAAGAAGGAGAAGGAGAAGGTGAAGTCTGGAGGGTGAATCAGAAGAAGCAGAAGAAAGAGAAGGAGAAGGTGAAGTCTGGAGGGTGAAGCAGAAGAAGGAGAAGAAGGAGAAGGAGAAGGTGAAGTCTGGAGGGAGAAGCAGAAAAAGTAGAAGAAGGAGAAGGAGAAGGTGAAGTCTGGAGGGTGAATCAGAAGAAGTAGAAGAAGGAGAAGGAGAAGGTGAAGTCTGGAGGGTGAATCGGAAGAAGTAGAAGAAGGAGAAGGAGAAGGTGAAGTCTGGAGGGTGAATCAGAAGAAGCAGAAGAAGGAGAAGGAGATGGTGAAGTCGTTAGTGTGAATCAGAAGAAGTAGAAGAAGGAGAAGGAGAAGGTATAGTCTCGAGGGTGAATCAGAAGAAGTGGACGAAGGAGAAGGAGAAGGTGAAGTCTGGAGGGTGAATCAGAAGATGCAGAAGAAGGAGAAGGAGAAGGTGAAGTCTGGCGGGTGAATCAGAAGAAGTAGAAGAAGGAGAAGGAGAAGGTGAAGTCTGGAGGGTGAATCAGAAGAAGCAGAAGAAGGAGAAGGAGAAGGTGAAGTCTGGAGGGTGAATCAGAAGAAGCAGAAGAAGGAGAAGGAGAAGGTGAAGTCTGGAGGGTGAATCAGAAGAAGCAGAAGAAGGAGACGGAGAAGGTGAAGTCTGGAGGGTGAATGAGAAGAAGCAGAAGAAGGAGAAGGAGAAGGTGAAGTTTGGAGGGTGAATCAGAAGAAGTAGAAGAAGGAGAAGGAGAAGGTGAAGTCTGGAGGGTGAATCAGAAGAAGCAGAAGAAGGAGAAGGAGAAGGTGAAGTCAGGAGGGTGAATCAGAAGAAGCAGAAGAAGGAGAAGGAGAAGGTGAAGTCTGGAGGGTGAATCAGAAGAAGCAGAAGAAGGAGAAGGAGAAGGTGAAGTCTGGAGGGTGAATCAGAAGAAGTAGAAGAAGGAGAAGGAGAAGTTGAAGTCTGGAGGGTGAAGCAGAAGAAGTAGAAGAAGGAGAAGGAGAAGGTGAAGTCAGGAGGGTGAATCAGAAGAAGCAGAAGAAGGAGAAAGGAGAAGGTGAAGTCTGGAGGGTGAATCAGAAGAATCAGAAGAAGGAGAAGGAGAAGGTGAAGTCTGGAGGGTGAATCAGAAGAAGCAGAAGAAAGAGAAGGAGAAGGTGAAGTCTGGAGAGTGAAGCAGAAGAAGCAGAAGAAGGAGAAGGGGAAGGTGAAGACTGGAGGGTAAATCAGAAGATGTAGAAGAAGGAGAAGGAGAAGGTGAAGTCTGGAGGGTGAATCAGAAGAAGTAGAAGAAGGAGAAGGAGAAGGTGAAGTCTGGAGGGTGAATCAGAAGAAGCAGAAGGAGAAGGAGAAGATGAAATCTGGAGGGTGAATCAGAAGAAGTAGAAGAAGGAGAAGGAGAAGGTGAGGTCTGGAGGGTGAGTCAGAAGAAGCAGAAGAAGGAGAAGGAGAAGGTGAAGTCAGGAGGGTGAATCAGAAGAAGCAGAAGAAGGAGAAGGAGAAGGTGAAGTTAGGAGGGTGAATCAGGAGAAGCAGAAGAAGGAGACGGAGAAGGTGAAGTCAGGGGGGTGAAGCAGAAGAAGTAGAAGAAGGAGAAGGAGAAGGTGAAGTCAGGAGGGTGAAGCAGAAGAAGCAGAAGAAGGAGAAGGAGAAGGTGAAGTCTGGAGGGCGCAGCAGAAGAAGCAGAAGAAGGAAAAGGAGAAGGTGAAGTCTGGAGGGTGAAGCAGAAGAAGCAGAAGAAGGAGAAGCTGAAGGTGAAGTCTGGAGGGTGAATCAGAAGAAGTAGAAGAAGGAGAAGGAGAAGGTGAAGTCAGGAGGGTGAAGCAGAAGAAGCAGAAGAAGGAGAAGGAGAAGGTGAAGTCTGGAGAGTGAAGCAGAAGAAGCAGAAGAAGGAGAAGGAGAAGGTGAAGTCTGGAGGGTGAAGCAGAAGAAGCAGAAGAAGGAGAAGGAGAAGGTGAAGTCAGGAGGGTGAATCAGAAGAAGTAGAAGAAGGAGAAGGAGAAGGTGAAGTCTGGAGGGTGAATCAGAAGAAGTAGAAGAAGGAGAAGGAGAAGGTGAAGTCTGGAGGGTGAATCAGAAGAAGTAGAAGAAGGAGAAGGAGAAGGTGAAGTCTGGAGGGTGAATCAGAAGAAGCAGAAGAAGTAGAAGGAGAAGGTAAAGTCTGGAGGGTGAATCAGAAGAAGTAGAAGAAGGAGAAGGAGAAGGTGATGTCTGGAGGGTGAATCAGAAGAAGCAGAAGAAGCAGAAGGAGAAGGTGAAGTCAGGAGGGTGAATCAGAAGAAGCAGAAGAAGGAGAAGGAGAAGGTGAAGTCTGGAGGGTGAATCAGAAGAAGCAGAAGAAGGAGGAGGAGAAGGTGAAGTATTGAGGGAGAAGCAGAAGAAGTAGAAGAATTAGAAGGAGAAGGTGATGTCTGGAGGGTGAATCAGAAGAAGTAGAAGAAGGAGAAGGAGAAGGTGAAGTCTGGAGGGTGAATCAGAAGAAGTAGAAGAAGGAGAAGGAGAAGGTGAAGTCTGGAGGGTGAATCAGAAGAAGCAGAAGAAGGAGGAGGAGAAGGTGAAGTATTGAGGGAGAAGCAGAAGAAGTAGAAGAAGGAGAAGGAGAAGGTGAGGTCTGGAGGGTGAATCAGAAGAAGTAGAAGAAGGAGAAGGAGAAGGTGAAGTCTGGAGGGTGAATCAGAAGAAGTAGAAGAAGGAGAAGGAGAAGGTGTAGTCTGGAGGGTGAATCAGAAGAAGTAGACGAAGGAGAAGGAGAAGGTGAAGTCTGGAGGGTGAATCAGAAGGAGCAGAAGAAGGAGAAGGAGAAGGTGAAGTCTGGCGGGTGAATCAGAAGAAGTAGAAGAAGAAGGAGAAGGTGAAGTCTGGAGGGTGAATCAGAAGAAGCAGAAGAAGGAGAAGGAGAAGGTGAAGTCTGGAGGGTGAATCAGAAGAAGCAGAAGAAGGAGAAGGAGAAGGTGAAGTCTGGAGGGTGAATCAGAAGAAGCAGAAGAAGGAGAAGGAGAAGGTGAAGTCTGGAGGGTGAATCAGAAGAAGCAGAAGAAGTAGAAGGAGAGGGTGAAGCCTGGAGGGTGAATCAGAAGAAGTAGAAGAAGGAGAAGGAGAAGGTGAAGTCTGGAGGGTGAATCAGAAGAAGCAAAAGAAGGAGAAGGAAAAGGTGAAGTCAGGAGGGTTAATCAGAAGAAGCAGAAGAAGGAGAAGGAGAAGGTGAAGTCTGGAGGGTGAATCAGAAGAAGCAGAAGAAGGAGAAGGAGAAGGTGAAGTCTGGAGGGTGAATCAGAAGAAGTAGAAGAAGGAGAAGGAGAAGGTGAAGTCTGGAGGGTGAAGCAGAAGAAGTAGAAGAAGGAGAAGGAGAAGGTGAAGTCAGGAGGGTGAATCAGAAGAAGTAGAAGAAGGAGAAGGAGAAGGTGAAGTCAGGAGGGTGAATCAGAAGAAGCAGAAGAAAGAGAAGGAGAAGGTGAAGTCTGGAGGGTGAAGCAGAAGAAGCAGAAGAAGGAGAAGGAGAAGGTGAAGACTGGAGGGTGAATCAGAAGAAGTAGATGAAGGAGAAGGAGAAGGTGAAGTCTGGAGGGTGAATCAGAAGAAGTAGAAGAAGGAGAAGGAGAAGGTGAAGTCTGGATGGTGAATCAGAAGAAGCAGAAGAAGGAGAAGGAGAAGGTAAAGTCTGGAGGGTGAATCAGAAGAAGCAGAAGAAGGAGAAGGAGAAGATGAAATCTATTGGGTGAATCAGAAGAAGTAGAAAAAGGAGAAGGAGAAGGTGAGGTCTGGAGGGTGAATCAGAAGAAGCAGAAGAAGGAGAAGGAGAAGGTGAAGTCTGGAGGGTGAATCAGAAGAAGCAGAAGAAGAAGAAGGAGAAGGTGAAGTCTGGAGGGTGAATCAGAAGAAGCAGAAGAAGGAGAAGGAGAAGGTGAAGTCAGGAGGGTGAATCAGAAGAAGCAGAAGAAGGAGAAGGAGAAGGTGAAGTTAGGAGGGTGAATCAGAAGAAGCAGAAGAAGGAGAAGGAGAAGGTGAAGTCAGGGGGGTGAAGCAGAAGAAGTAGAAGAAGGAGAAGGAGAAGGTGAAGTCAGGAGGGTGAAGCAGAAGAAGCAGAAGAAGGAGAAGGAGAAGGTGAAGTCTGGAGGGCGCAGCAGAAGAAGGAGAAGAAGGAAAAGGAGAAGGTGAAGTCTGGAGGGTGAAGCAGAAGAAGCAAAAGAAGGAGAAGGAGAAGGTGAAGTATGGAGGGTGTATCAGAAGAAGTAGAAGAAGGAGAAGGAGAAGGTGAAGTCAGGAGGGTGAAGCAGAAGAAGCAGAAGAAGGAAAAGGAGAAGGTGAAGTCTGGAGGGTGAAGCAGAAGAAGCAGAAGAAGGAGAAGGAGAAGGTGAAGTCTGGAGGGCGAAGCAGAAGAAGCAGAAGAAGGAGAAGGAGAAGGTGAAGTCTGGAGGGTGAAGCAGAAGAAGCAGAAGAAGGAGAAGGAGAAGGTGAAGTCTGGAGGGTGAATCAGAAGAAGTAGAAGAAGGGGAAGGAGAAGGTGAAGTCAGGAGGGTGAAGCAGAAGAAGCAGAAGAAGGAGAAGGAGAAGGTGAAGTCTGGAGGGTGGAGCAGAAGAAGGAGAAGGAGAAGGTGAAGTCTGGAGGGTGAAGCAGAAGAAGCAGAAGAAGGAGAAGGAGAACGTGAAGTCAGGAGGGTGAATCAGAAGAAGTAGAAGAAGGAGAAGGAGAAGGTGAAGTCTGGAGGGTGAATCAGAAGAAGTAGAAGAAGGAGAAGGAGAAGGTGAAGTCTGGAGGGTGAATCAGAAGAAGTAGAAGAAGGAGAAGGAGAAGGTGAAGTCTGGAGGGTGAATCAGAAGAAGCAGAAGAAGGAGAAGGAGAAGGTGAAGTCTGGAGGGAGAAGCAGAAGAAGTAGAAGAAGGAGAAGGAGAAGGTGAAGTCTGGAGGGTGAATCAGAAGAAGGAGAAGAAGGAGAAGGAGAAGGTGAAGTCTGGAGGGTGAATCAGAAGAAGTAGAATAAGGAGAAGGAGAAGGTGAAGTCTGGAGGGTGAATCAGAAGAAGCAAAAGAAGGAGAAGGAGAAGGGGAAGTCTGGAGGGTGAATCAGAAGAAGTAGAAGAAGGAGAAGGAGAAGGTATAGTCTGGAGGGTGAATCAGAAGAAGTAGACGAAGGAGAAGGAGAAGGTGAAGTCTGGAGGGTGAATCAGAAGAAGCAGAAGAAGAAGGAGAAGGTGAAGTCTGGAGGGTGAATCAGAAGAAGTAGAAGAAGGAGAAGGAGAAGGTGAAGTCTGGAGGGTGAATCAGAAGAAGCAGAAGAAGGAGAAGGAGAAGGTGAAGTCTGGAGGGTGTATCAGAAGAAGCAGAAGAAGGAGAAGGAGAAGGTGAAGTCTGGAGGGTGAATCAGAAGAAGCAGAAGAAGGAGAAGGAGAAGGTGAAGTCTGGAGGGTGAATCAGAAGAAGCAGAAAAAGTAGAAGGAGAAGGTGATGTCTGGAGGGTGAATCAGAAGAAGTAGAAGAAGGAGAAGGAGAAGGTGAAATCTGGAGGGTGAATCAGAAGAAGCAGAAGAAGGAGAAGGAGAAGGTGAAGTCAGGAGGGTGAATCAGAAGAAGCAGAAGAAGGAGAAGGAGAAGGTGAAGTCTGGAGGGTGAATCAGAAGAAGCAGAAGAAGGAGATGGAGAAGGTGAAGACTGGAGGGTGAATCAGAAGAAGTAGAAGAAGGAGAAGGAGAAGGTGAAGTCTGCAGGGTGAATCAGAAGAAGTAGAAGAAGGAGAAGGAGAAGGCGAAGTCTGGAGGGTGAATCAGAAGAAGCAGAAGAAGGAGAAGGAGACGGTGAAGTCTGGAGGGTGAATCAGAAGAAGCAGAAGAAGGAGAAGGAGAAGATGAAGTCTGGAGGGTGAATCAGAAGAAGTAGAAGAAGGAGAAGGAGAAGGTGAGGTCTGGAGGGCGAATCAGAAGAAGAAGAAGAAGGAGAAGGAGAAGGTGAAGTCTGAAGGGTGAATCAGAAGATGCAGAAGAAGGAGAAGGAGAAGGTGAAGTCTGGAGGGTGAATCAGAAGAAGCAGAAGAAGGAGAAGGAGAAGTTGAAGTCTGGAGGGTGAATCAGAAGAAGCAGAAGAAGGAGAAGGAGAAGGTGAAGTCTGGAGGGTGAATCAGAAGAAGTAGAAGAAGGAGAAGGAGAAGGTGAACTCTGGAGGGTGAATCAGAAGAAGTAGAAGAAGGAGAAGGAGAAGGTGAAGTCTGGAGGGTGAATCAGAAGAAGCAGAAGAAGGAGAAGGAGAAGGTGATGTCTGGAGGTTGAATCAGAAGAAGCAGAAGAAGGAGAAGGAGAAGATGAAGTCTGGAGGGTGAATCAGAAGAAGTAGAAGAAGGAGAAGGAGAAGGTGAAGTCTGGAGGTTGAATCAGAAGAAGCAGAAGAAGGAGAAGGAGAAGGTGAAGTCTGGAGGGTGAAGCAGAAGAAGCAGAAGAAGGAGAAGGAGAAGGTGAAGTCTGGATGGTGAATCAGAAGAAGCAGAATAAGGAGAAGGAGAAGGTGAAGTCTGGAGGGTGAATCAGAAGAAGCAGAAGAAGGAGAAGGAGAAGGTGAAGTCTGGAGGGTGAATCAGAAGAAGTAGAAGAAGGAGAAGGAGAAGGTGAAGTCTGGAGGGTGAAGCAGAAGAAGTAGAAGAAGGAGAAGGAGAAGGTGAAGTCAGGAGGGTGAATCAGAAGAAGTAGAAGAAGGAGAAGGAGAAGGTGAAGTCAGGAGGGTGAATCAGAAGAAGCAGAAGAAGGAGAAGGAGAAGGTGAAGTCTGGAGGGTGAATCAGAAGAATCAGAAGAAGGAGAAGGAGAAGGTGAAGTCTGGAGGGTGAATCAGAAGAAGCAGAAGAAAGAGAAGGAGAAGATGAAGTCTGGAGGGTGAAGCAGAAGAAGCAGAAGAAGGAGAAGGAGAAGGTGAAGGCTGGAGGGTGAATCAGAAGAAGTAGAAGAAGGAGAAGGAGAAGGTGAAGTCTGGAGGGTGAATCAGAAGAAGTCGAAGAAGGAGAAGGAGAAGGTGAAGTCTGGAGGGTGAATCAGAAGAAGCAGAAGAAGGAGAAGGAGAAGGTGAATTCTGGAGGGTGAATCAGAAGAAGCAGAAGAAGGAGAAGGAGAAGATGAAGTCTGGAGGGTGAATCAGAAGAAGTAGAAGAAGGAGAAGGAGAAGGTGAGGTCTGGAGGGTGAATCAGAAGAAGCAGAAGAAGGAGAAGGAGAAGGTGAAGTCTGGAGGGTGAAGCAGAAGAAGCAGAAGAAGGAGAAGGAGAAGGTGAAGTCTGGAGGGCGAAGCAGAAGAAGCAGAAGAAGGAGAAGGAGCAGGTGAAGTCTGGAGGGTGAAGCAGAAGAAGCAGAAGAAGGAGAAGGAGAAGGTGAAGTCTGGAGGGTGAATCAGAAGAAGTAGAAGAAGGAGAAGGAGAAGGTGAAGTCAGGAGGGTGAAGCAGAAGAAGCAGAAGAAGGAGAAGGAGAAGGTGAAGTCTGGAGGGTGAAGCAGAAGAAGGAGAAGGAGAAGGTGAAGTCTGGAGGGTGAAGCAGAAGAAGCAGAAGAAGGAGAAGGAGAAGGTGAAGTCAGGAGGGTGAATCAGAAGAAGTAGAAGAAGGAGAAGGAGAAGGTGAAGTCTGGAGGGTGAATCAGAAGAAGTAGAAGAAGGAGAAGGAGAAGGTGAAGTCTGGAGGGTGAATCAGAAGAAGCAGAAGAAGGAGAAGGAGAAGGTGAAGTCTGGAGGGAGAAGCAGAAGAAGTAGAAGAAGGAGAAGGAGAAGGTGAAGTCTGGAGGGTGAATCAGAAGAAGGAGAAGAAGGAGAAGGAGAAGGTGAAGTCTGGAGGGTGAATCAGAAGAAGTAGAAGAAGGAGAAGGAGAAGGTGAAGTCTGGAGGGTGAATCAGAAGAAGCAAAAGAAGGAGAAGGAGAAGGTGAAGTCTGGAGGGTGAATCAGAAGAAGGAGAAGAAGGAGAAGGAGAAGGTGTAGTCTGGAGAGTGTATCAGAAGAAGTAGACGAAGGAGAAGGAGAAGGTGAAGTCTGGAGGGTGAATCAGAAGAAGCAGAAGAAGGAGAAGGAGAAGGTGAAGTCTGGAATGTGAATCAGAAGAAGTAGAAGAAGGAGAAGGAGAAGGTGAAGTCTGGAGGGTGAATCAGAAGAAGCAGAAGAAGGAGAAGGAGAAGGTGAAGTCTGGAGGGTGTATCAGAAGAAGCAGAAGAAGGAGAAGGAGAAGGTGAAGTCTGGAGGGTGAATCAGAAGAAGCAGAAGAAGGAGAAGGAGAAGGTGAAGTCTGGAGGGTGAATCAGAAGAAGCAGAAGAAGTAGAAGGAGAAGGTGATGTCTGGAGGGTGAATCAGAAGAAGTAGAAGAAGGAGAAGGAGAAGGTGAAATCTGGAGGGTGAATCAGAAGAAGCAGAAGAAGGAGAAGAAGAAGGTGAAGTCAGGAGGGTGAATCAGAAGAAGCAGAAGAAGGAGAAGGAGAAGGTGAAGTCTGGAGGGTGAATCAGAAGAAGCAGAAGAAGGAGATGGAGAAGGTGAAGACTGGAGGGTGAATCAGAAGAAGTAGAAGAAGGAGAAGGAGAAGGTGAATCTGGAGGGTGAATCAGAAGAAGTAGAAGAAGGAGAATGAGAAGGCGAAGTCTGGAGGGTGAATCAGAAGAAGCAGAAGAAGGAGAAGGAGAAGGTGAAGTCTGGAGGGTGAATCAGAAGAAGCAGAAGAAGGAGAAGGAGAAGATGAAGTCTGGAGTGTGAATCAGAAGAAGTGGAAGAAGGAGAAGGAGAAGGTGAGGTCTGGAGGGTGAATCAGAAGAAGAAGAAGAAGGAGAAGGAGAAGTTGAAGTCTGAAGGGTGAATCAGAAGATGCAGAAGAAGGAGAAGGAGAAGGTGAAGTCTGGAGGGTGAATCAGAAGAAGCAGAAGAAGGAGAAGGAGAAGGTGAAGTCTGGAGGGTGAATCAGAAGAAGCAGAAGAAGGAGAAGGAGAAGGTGAAGTCTGGAGGGTGAATCAGAAGAAGTAGAAGAAGGAGAAGGAGAAGGTGAAGTCTGGAGGGTGAATCAGAAGAAGTAGAAGAAGGAGAAGGAGAAGGTGAAGTCTGGAGGGTGAATCAGAAGAAGCAGAAGAAGGAGAAGGAGAAGGTGATGTCTGGAGGGTGAATCAGAAGAAGCAGAAGAAGGAGAAGGAGAAGATGAAGTCTGGAGGGCGAATCAGAAGAAGTAGAAGAAGGAGAAGGAGAAGGTGAAGTCTGGAGGGTGAATCAGAAGAAGCAGAAGAAGGAGAAGGAGAAGGTGAAGTCTGGAGGGTGAATCAGAAGAAGCAGAAGAAAGAGAAGGAGAAGGTGAAGTCTGGAGGGTGAAGCAGCAGAAGCAGAAGAAGGAGAAGGAGAAGGTGAAGGCTGGAGGGTGAATCAGAAGAAGTAGAAGAAGGAGAAGGAGAAGGTGAAGTCTGGAGGGTGAATCAGAAGAAGTAGAAGAAGGAGAAGGAGAAGGTGAAGTCTGGAGGGTGAATCAGAAGAAGCAGAAGAAGGAGAAGGAGAAGGTGAAGTCTGGAGGGTGAAGCAGAAGAAGCAGAAGAAGGAGAAGGAGAAGATGAAGTCTGGAGGGTGAATCAGAAGAAGTAGAAGAAGGAGAAGGAGAGGGTGAGGTCTGGAGGGTGAATCAGAAGAAGCAGAAGAAGGAGAAGGAGAAGGTGAGGTCTGGAGGGTGAATCAGAAGAAGCAGAAGAAGGAGAAGGAGAAGGTGAAGTCTGGAGGGTGAATCAGAAGAAGCAGAAGAAGGAGAATAAGAAGGTGAAGTCAGGAGGGAGAATCAGAAGAAGCAGAAGAAGGAGAAGGAGAAGGTGAAGTTAGGAGGGTGAATCAGAAGAAGCAGAAGAAGGAGAAGGAGAAGGTGAAGTCAGGGGGTGAAGCAGAAGAAGTAGAAGAAGGAGAAGGAGAAGGTGAAGTCAGGAGGGTGAAGCAGAAGAAGCAGAAGAAGGAGAAGGAGAAGGTGAAGTCTGGAGGGCGAAGCAGAAGAAGCAGAAGAAGGAGAAGGAGAAGCTGAAGTCTGGAGGGTGAAGCAGAAGAAGCAGAAGAAGGAGAAGGAGAAGGTGAAGTCTGGAGGGTGAATCAGAAGAAGTAGAAGAAGGAGAAGGAGAAGGTGAAGTCAGGAGGGTGAAGCAGAAGAAGCAGAAGAAGGAGAAGGAGAAGGTGAAGTCTGGAGAGTGAAGCAGAAGAAGCAGAAGAAGGAGAAGGAGAAGGTGAAGTCTGAAGGGTTAAGCAGAAGAAGCAGAAGAAGGAGAAGGAGAAGGTGAAGTCAGGAGGGTTAATCAGAAGAAGTAGAAGAAGGAGAAGGAGAAGGTGAAGTCTGGAGGGTGAATCAGAAGAAGTAGAAGAAGGATAAGGAGAAGGTGAAGTCTGGAGGGTGAATCAGAAGAAGTAGAAGAAGGAGAAGGAGAAGGTGAAATCTGGAGGGTGAATCAGAAGAAGCAGAAGAAGGAGAAGGAGAAGGTGAAGTCCGGAGGGAGAAGCAGAAGAAGTAGAAGAAGGAGAAGGAGAAGGTGAAGTCTGGAGGGTGAATCAGAAGAAGTAGAAGAAGGAGAAGGAGAAGGTGAAGTCAGGAGGGTGAAGCTGAAGAAGCAGAAGAAGGAGAAGGAGAAGGTGAAGTCTGGAGGGTGAAGCAGAAGAAGCAGAAGAAGGAGAAGGAGAAGGTGAAGTCTGAAGGGTTAAGCAGAAGAAGCAGAAGAAGGAGAAGGAGAAGGTGAAGTCAGGAGGGTGAATCAGAAGAAGTAGAAGAAGGAGAAGGAGAAGGTGAAGTCTGGAGGGTGAATCAGAAGAAGTAGAAGAAGGATAAGGAGAAGGTGAAGTCTGGAGGGTGAATCAGAAGAAGTAGAAGAAGGAGAAGGAGAAGGTGAAATCTGGAGGGTGAATCAGAAGAAGCAGAAGAAGGAGAAGGAGAAGGTGAAGTCCGGAGGGAGAAGCAGAAGAAGTAGAAGAAGGAGAAGCAGATGGTGAAGTCTGGAGGGTGAATCAGAAGAAGTAGAAGA
Organism: Somniosus microcephalus; assembly: GCF_052327205.1. Lineage (NCBI taxonomy): Eukaryota > Metazoa > Chordata > Chondrichthyes > Squaliformes > Somniosidae > Somniosus > Somniosus microcephalus. The sequence goes on along the minus strand of NW_028225852.1, from coordinate 109,410 downwards.
AGGAGAAGGAGAAGGTAAAGTCTGGAGGGTGAATCAGAAGAAGTAGAAGAAGGAGAAGGAGAAGGTGTAGTCTGGAGGGTGAATCAGAAGAAGTAGACGAAGGAGAAGGAAAAGGTGAAGTCTGGAGGGTGAATCAGAAGAAGCAAAAGAAGGAGAAGGAGAAGGTGAAGTCTGGAGGGTGAATCAGAAGAAGTAGAAGAAGGAGAAGGAGAAGGTGAAGTCTGGAGGGTGAATCAGAAGAAGCAGAAGAAGGAGAAGGAGAAGTTGAAGTCTGGAGGGTGAATCAGAAGAAGCAGAAGAAGGAGAAGGAGAAGGTGATGTCTGGAGGGTGAATCAGAAGAAGCAGAAGAAGGAGAAGGAGAAGGTGAAGTCTGGAGGGTGAATCAGAAGAAGCAGAAGAAGTAGAAGGAGAAGGTGAAGTCTGGAGGGTGAATCAGAAGAAGTAGAAGAAGGAGAAGGAGAAGGTGAAGTCTGGAGGGTGAATCAGAAGAAGCAGAAGAAGGAGAAGGAGAAGGTGAAGTCAGGAGGGTGAATCAGAAGAAGCAGAAGAAGGAGAAGGAGAAGGTGAAGTCTGGAGGGTGAATCAGAAGAAGCAGAAGAAGGAGAAGGAGATGGTGAAGACTGGAGGGTGAATCAGAAGAAGTAGAAGAAGGAGAAGGAGAAGGTGAAGTCTGGAGGGTGAATCAGAAGAAGTAGAAGAAGGAGAAGGAGAAGGCGAAGTCGGGAGGGTGAATCAGAAGAAGCAGAAGAAGGAGAAGGAGAAGGTGAAGTCTGGAGGGTGAATCAGAAGAAGCAGAAGAAGGAGAAGGAGCAGATGAAGTCTGGAGGGTGAATCAGAAGAAGTAGAAGAAGGAGAAGGTGAAGTCTGGAGGGTGAATCAGAAGAAGCAGAAGAAGGAGAAGGAGAAGGTGAATACTGAAGGGTGAATCAGAAGAAGGAGAAGAAGGAGAAGGAGAAGGTGAAGTCTGGAGGGTGAATCAGAAGAAGCAGAAGAAGGAGAAGGAGAAGGTGAAGTCTGGAGGGTGAATCAGAAGAAGCAGAAGAAGGAGAAGGAGAAGGTGAAGTCTGGAGGGTGAATCAGAAGAAGTAGAAGAAGGAGAAGGAGAAGGTGAAGTCTGGAGGGTGAATCAGAAGAAGTAGAAGAAGGAGAAGGAGAAGGTGAAGTCTGGAGGGTGAATCAGAAGAAGCAGAAGAAGGAGAAGGAGAAGGTGAAGTCTGGAGGGTGAATCAGAAGAAGCAGAAGAAGGAGAAGGAGAAGATGAAGTCTGGAGGGTGAATCAGAAGAAGTAGAAGAAGGAGAAGGAGAAGGTGAAGTCTGGAGAGTGAATCAGAAGAAGCAGAAGAAGGAGAAGGAGAAGGTGAAGTCTGGAGGGTGAAGCAGAAGAAGCAGAAGAAGGAGAAGGAGAAGATGAAGTCTGGAGGATGAATCAGAAGAAGTAGAAGAAGGAGAAGGAGAAGGTGAGGTCTGGAGGGTGAATCAGAAGAAGCAGAAGAAGGAGAAGGAGAAGGTGAGGTCTGGAGGGTGAATCAGAAGAAGCAGAAGAAGGAGAAGGAGAAGGTGAAGTCTGGAGGGTGAATCAGAAGAAGCAGAAGAAGGAGAATAAGAAGGTGAAGTCAGGAGGGAGAATCAGAAGAAGCAGAAGAAGGAGAAGGAGAAGGTGAAGTTAGGAGGGTGAATCAGAAGAAGCAGAAGAAGGAGAAGGAGAAGGTGAAGTCAGGGGGTGAAGCAGAAGAAGTAGAAGAAGGAGAAGGAGAAGGTGAAGTCAGGAGGGTGAAGCAGAAGAAGCAGAAGAAGGAGAAGGAGAAGGTGAAGTCTGGAGGGCGAAGCAGAAGAAGCAGAAGAAGGAGAAGGAGAAGCTGAAGTCTGGAGGGTGAAGCAGAAGAAGCAGAAGAAGGAGAAGGAGAAGGTGAAGTCTGGAGGGTGAATCAGAAGAAGTAGAAAAAGGAGAAGGAGAAGGTGAAGTCAGGAGGGTGAAGCAGAAGAAGCAGAAGAAGGAGAAGGAGAAGGTGAAGTCTGGAGGGTGAAGCAGAAGAAGCAGAAGAAGGAGAAGGAGAAGGTGAAGTCTGAAGGGTTAAGCAGAAGAAGCAGAAGAAGGAGAAGGAGAAGGTGAAGTCAGGAGGGTGAATCAGAAGAAGTAGAAGAAGGAGAAGGAGAAGGTGAAGTCTGGAGGGTGAATCAGAAGAAGTAGAAGAAGGATAAGGAGAAGGTGAAGTCTGGAGGGTGAATCAGAAGAAGTAGAAGAAGGAGAAGGAGAAGGTGAAATCTGGAGGGTGAATCAGAAGAAGCAGAAGAAGGAGAAGGAGAAGGTGAAGTCCGGAGGGAGAAGCAGAAGAAGTAGAAGAAGGAGAAGGAGAAGGTGAAGTCTGGAGGGTGAATCAGAAGAAGTAGAAGAAGGAGAAGGAGAAGGTGAAGTCAGGAGGGTGAAGCAGAAGAAGCAGAAGAAGGAGAAGGAGAAGGTGAAGTCTGGAGGGTGAAGCAGAAGAAGCAGAAGAAGGAGAAGGAGAAGGAGAAGGTGAAGTCTGAAGGGTTAAGCAGAAGAAGCAGAAGAAGGAGAAGGAAAAGGTGAAGTCAGGAGGGTGAATCAGAAGAAGTAGAAGAAGGAGAAGGAGAAGGTGAAGTCTGGAGGGTGAATCAGAAGAAGTAGAAGAAGGATAAGGAGAACGTGAAGTCTGGAGGGTGAATCAGAAGAAGTAGAAGAAGGAGAAGGAGAAGGTGAAATCTGGAGGGTGAATCAGAAGAAGCAGAAGAAGGAGAAGGAGAAGGTGAAGTCCGGAGGGAGAAGCAGAAGAAGTAGAAGAAGGAGAAGCAGAAGGTGAAGTCTGGAGGGTGAATCAGAAGAAGTAGAAGAAGGAGAAGGAGAAGGTGAAGTCTGGAGGGTGAATCAGAAGAAGTAGAAGAAGGAAAAGGAGAAGGTGTAGTCTGGAGGGTGAATCAGAAGAAGTAGACGAAGGAGAAGGAAAAGGTGAAGTCTGGAGGGTGAATCAGAAGAAGCAAAAGAAGGAGAAGGAGAAGGTGAAGTCTGGAGGTTGAATCAGAAGAAGTAGAAGAAGGAGAAGGAGAAGGTGAAGTCTGGAGGGTGAATCAGAAGAAGCAGAAGAAGGAGAAGGAGAAGTTGAAGTCTGGAGGGTGAATCAGAAGAAGCAGAAGAAGGAGAAGGAGAAGGTGATGTCTGGAGGGTGAATCAGAAGAATCAGAAGAAGGAGAAGGAGAAGGTGAAGTCTGGAGGGTGAATCAGAAGAAGCAGAAGAAGTAGAAGGAGAAGGTGATGTCTGGAGGGTGAATCAGAAGAAGTAGAAGAAGGAGAAGGAGAAGGTGAAGTCTGGAGGGTGAATCAGAAGAAGCAGAAGAAGGAGAAGGAGAAGGTGAAGTCAGGAGGGTGAATCAGAAGAAGCAGAAGAAGGAGAAGGAGAAGGTGAAGTCTGGAGGGTGAATCAGAAGAAGCAGAAGAAGGAGAAGGAGATGGTGAAGACTGGAGGGTGAATCAGAAGAAGTAGAAGAAGGAGAAGGAGAAGGTGAAGTCTGGAGGGTGAATCAGAAGAAGTAGAAGAAGGAGAAGGAGAAGGCGAAGTCGGGAGGGTGAATCAGAAGAAGCAGAAGAAGGAGAAGGAGAAGGTGAAGTCTGGAGGGTGAATCAGAAGAAGCAGAAGAAGGAGAAGGAGCAGATGAAGTCTGGAGGGTGAATCAGAAGAAGTAGAAGAAGGAGAAGGTGAAGTCTGGAGGGTGAATCAGAAGAAGCAGAAGAAGGAGAAGGAGAAGGTGAATACTGAAGGGTGAATCAGAAGAAGGAGAAGAAGGAGAAGGAGAAGGTGAAGTCTGGAGGGTGAATCAGAAGAAGCAGAAGAAGGAGAAGGAGAAGGTGAAGTCTGGAGGGTGAATCAGAAGAAGCAGAAGAAGGAGAAGGAGAAGGTGAAGTCTGGAGGGTGAATCAGAAGAAGTAGAAGAAGGAGAAGGAGAAGGTGAAGTCTGGAGGGTGAATCAGAAGAAGTAGAAGAAGGAGAAGGAGAAGGTGAAGTCTGGAGGGTGAATCAGAAGAAGCAGAAGAAGGAGAAGGAGAAGGTGAAGTCTGGAGGGTGAATCAGAAGAAGCAGAAGAAGGAGAAGGAGAAGGTGAAGTCTGGAGGGTGAATCAGAAGAAGCAGAATAAGGAGAAGGAGAAGGTGAAGTCTAGAGGGTGAATCAGAAGAAGCAGAAGAAGGAGAAGGAGAAGATGAAGTCTGGAGGGTGAATCAGAAAAAGCAGAATAAGGAGAAGGAGAAGGTGAAGTCTGGAGGGTGAATCGGAAGAAGCAGAAGAAGGAGAAGGAGAAGCAGAAGGTGAAGTCTGGAGGGTGAATCAGAAGAAGTAGAAGAAGGAGAAGGAGAAGGTGAAGTCTGGAGGGTGAAGCAGAAGAAGTAGAAGAAGGAGAAGTAGAAGGTGAAGTCAGGAGGGTGAATCAGAAGAAGTAGAAGAAGGAGAAGGAGAAGGTGAACTCAGGAGGGTGAATCAGAAGAAGGAGAAGGAGAAGGTGAAGTCTGGAGGGTGAATCAGAAGAATCAGAAGAAGGAGAAGGAGAAGGTGAAGTCTGGAGGGTGAATCAGAAGAAGCAGAAGAAAGAGAAGGAGAAGGTGATGTCTGGAGGGTGAAGCAGAAGAAGCAGAAGAAGCAGAAGGAGAAGGTGAAGACGGGAGGGTGAATCAGAAGAAGTAGAAGCAGGAGACGGAGAAGGTGAAGTCTGGGGGCTAATCAGAAGAAGTAGAAGAAGGAGAAGGAGAAGGTGAAGTCTGGAGGGTGAATCAGAAGAAGCAGAAGAAGGAGAAGGAGAAGGTGAAGTCTGGAGGGTGAATCAGAAGAAGCAGAAGAAGGAGAAGGAGAAGATGAAGTCTGGAGGGTGAATCAGAAGAAGTAGAAGAAGGAGAAGGAGAAGGTGAGGTCTGGAGGGTGAATCAGAAGAAGCAGAAGAAGGAGAAGGAGAAGGTGAAGTCTGGAGGGTGAATCAGAAGAAGCAGAAGAAGGAGAAGGAGAAGGTGAAGTCTGGAGGGTGAATCAGAAGAAGCAGAAGAAGGAGAAGGAGAAGGCGAAGTCAGGAGGGTGAATCAGAAGAAGCAGCAGAAGGAGAAGGAGAAGGTGAAGTTAGGAGAGTGAATCAGAAGAAGCAGAAGAAGGAGAAGGAGAAGGTGAAGTCAGGGGGGTGAAGCACAAGAAGTAGAAGAAGGAGAAGGAGAAGGTGAAGTCAGGAGGGTGAAGCAGAAGAAGCAGAAGAAGGAGAAGGAGAAGGTGAAGTCTGGAAGGCGCAGCAGAAGAAGCAGAAGAAGGAGAAGGAGAAGGTGAAGTCTGGAGGGTGATGCAGAAGAAGCAGAAGAAGGAGAAGGAGAAGGTGAAGTCTGGAGGGTGAATCAGAAGAAGAAGAAGAAGGAGAAGGAGAAGGTGAAGTCAGGAGGGTGAAGCAGAAGAAGCAGTAGAAGGAGAAGGAGAAGGTGAAGTCTGGAGGGTGAAGCAGAAGAAGCAGAAGAAGGAGAAGGAGAAGGTAAAGTCTGGAGCGTGAAGCAGAAGAAGCAGAAGAAGGAGAAGGAGAAGGTGAAGTCTGGAGGGTGAATCAGAAGAAGTAGAAGAAGGAGAAGCAGAAGGTGAAGTCAGGAGGGTGAAGCAGAAGAAGCAGAAGAAGGAGAAGGAGAAGGTGAAGTCTGGAGGGTGAAGCAGAAGAAGCAAAAGAAGGAGAAGGAGAAGGTGAAGTCTGGAGGGTGAAGCAGAAGAAGCAGAAGAAGGAGAAGGAGAAAGTGAAGTCAGGAGGGTGAATCAGAAGAAGTAGAAGAAGGAGAAGGAAAAGGTGAAGTCTGGAGGGTGAATCAGAAGAAGTAGACGAAGGAGAAGTAGAAGGTGAAGTCTGGAGGGTGAATTAGAAGAAGCAGAAGAAGGAGAAGGAGAAGGTGAAGTCTGGAGGGTGAATGAGAAGAAGTAGAAGAAGGAGAAGGAGAAGGTGAAGTCTGGAGGGTGAATCAGAAGAAGCAGAAGAAGGAGAAGGAGAAAGTGAAGTCTGGAGGGTGAAGCAGAAGAAGCAGAAGAAGGAGAAGGAGAAGATGAAGTCTGGAGGGTGAATCAGAAGAAGTAGAAGAAGGAGAAGGAGAAGGTGAGGTCTGGAGGGTGAATCAGAAGAAGCAGAAGAAGGAGAAGGAGAAGGTGAGGTCTGGAGGGTGAATCAGAAGAAGCAGAAGAAGGAGAAGGAGAAGGTGAAGTCTGGAGGGTGAATCAGAAGAAGCAGAAGAAGGAGAATAAGAAGGTGAAGTCAGGAGGGAGAATCAGAAGAAGCAGAAGAAGGAGAAGGAGAAGGTGAAGTTAGGAGGGTGAATCAGAAGAAGCAGAAGAAGGAGAAGGAGAAGGTGAAGTCAGGGGGTGAAGCAGAAGAAGTAGAAGAAGGAGAAGGAGAAGGTGAAGTCAGGAGGGTGAAGCAGAAGAAGCAGAAGAAGGAGAAGGAGAAGGTGAAGTCTGGAGGGCGAAGCAGAAGAAGCAGAAGAAGGAGAAGGAGAAGCTGAAGTCTGGAGGGTGAAGCAGAAGAAGCAGAAGAAGGAGAAGGAGAAGGTGAAGTCTGGAGGGTGAATCAGAAGAAGTAGAAGAAGGAGAAGGAGAAGGTGAAGTCAGGAGGGTGAAGCAGAAGAAGCAGAAGAAGGAGAAGGAGAAGGTGAAGTCTGGAGAGTGAAGCAGAAGAAGCAGAAGAAGGAGAAGGAGAAGGTGAAGTCTGAAGGGTTAAGCAGAAGAAGCAGAAGAAGGAGAAGGAGAAGGTGAAGTCAGGAGGGTTAATCAGAAGAAGTAGAAGAAGGAGAAGGAGAAGGTGAAGTCTGGAGGGTGAATCAGAAGAAGTAGAAGAAGGAGAAGGAGAAGGTGAAGTCTGGAGGGTGAATCAGAAGAAGTAGAAGAAGGAGAAGGAGAAGGTGAAGTCAGGAGGGTGAAGCAGAAGAAGCAGAAGAAGGAGAAGGAGAAGGTGAAGTCTGGAGGGTGAAGCAGAAGAAGCAGAAGAAGGAGAAGGAGAAGGTGAAGTCTGAAGGGTTAAGCAGAAGAAGCAGAAGAAGGAGAAGGAGAAGGTGAAGTCAGGAGGGTGAATCAGAAGAAGTAGAAGAAGGAGAAGGAGAAGGTGAAGTCTGGAGGGTGAATCAGAAGAAGTAGAAGAAGGATAAGGAGAAGGTGAAGTCTGGAGGGTGAATCAGAAGAAGTAGAAGAAGGAGAAGGAGAAGGTGAAATCTGGAGGGTGAATCAGAAGAAGCAGAAGAAGGAGAAGGAGAAGGTGAAGTCCGGAGGGAGAAGCAGAAGAAGTAGAAGAAGGAGAAGCAGAAGGTGAAGTCTGGAGGGTGAATCAGAAGAAGTAGAAGAAGGAGAAGGAGAAGGTGAAGTCTGGAGGGTGAATCAGAAGAAGTAGAAGAAGGAAAAGGAGAAGGTGTAGTCTGGAGGGTGAATCAGAAGAAGTAGACGAAGGAGAAGGAAAAGGTGAAGTCTGGAGGGTGAATCAGAAGAAGCAAAAGAAGGAGAAGGAGAAGGTGAAGTCTGGAGGGTGAATCAGAAGAAGTAGAAGAAGGAGAAGGAGAAGGTGAAGTCTGGAGGGTGAATCAGAAGAAGCAGAAGAAGGAGAAGGAGAAGTTGAAGTCTGGAGGGTGAATCAGAAGAAGCAGAAGAAGGAGAAGGAGAAGGTGATGTCTGGAGGGTGAATCAGAAGAATCAGAAGAAGGAGAAGGAGAAGGTGAAGTCTGAAGGGTTAAGCAGAAGAAGCAGAAGAAGGAGAAGGAGAAGGTGAAGTCAGGAGGGTTAATCAGAAGAAGTAGAAGAAGGAGAAGGAGAAGGTGAAGTCTGGAGGGTGAATCAGAAGAAGTAGAAGAAGGAGAAGGAGAAGGTGAAGTCAGGAGGGTGAAGCTGAAGAAGCAGAAGAAGGAGAAGGAGAAGGTGAAGTCTGGAGGGTGAAGCAGAAGAAGCAGAAGAAGGAGAAGGAGAAGGTGAAGTCTGAAGGGTTAAGCAGAAGAAGCAGAAGAAGGAGAAGGAGAAGGTGAAGTCAGGAGGGTGAATCAGAAGAAGTAGAAGAAGGAGAAGGAGAAGGTGAAGTCTGGAGGGTGAATCAGAAGAAGTAGAAGAAGGATAAGGAGAAGGTGAAGTCTGGAGGGTGAATCAGAAGAAGTAGAAGAAGGAGAAGGAGAAGGTGAAATCTGGAGGGTGAATCAGAAGAAGCAGAAGAAGGAGAAGGAGAAGGTGAAGTCCGGAGGGAGAAGCAGAAGAAGTAGAAGAAGGAGAAGCAGATGGTGAAGTCTGGAGGGTGAATCAGAAGAAGTAGAAGAAGGAGAAGGAGAAGGTAAAGTCTGGAGGGTGAATCAGAAGAAGTAGAAGAAGGAGAAGGAGAAGGTGTAGTCTGGAGGGTGAATCAGAAGAAGTAGACGAAGGAGAAGGAAAAGGTGAAGTCTGGAGGGTGAATCAGAAGAAGCAAAAGAAGGAGGAGGAGAAGGTGAAGTCTGGAGGGTGAATCAGAAGAAGTAGAAGAAGGAGAAGGAGAAGGTGAAGTCTGGAGGGTGAATCAGAAGAAGCAGAAGAAGGAGAAGGAGAAGTTGAAGTCTGGAGGGTGAATCAGAAGAAGCAGAAGAAGGAGAAGGAGAAGGTGATGTCTGGAGGGTGAATCAGAAGAAGCAGAAGAAGGAGAAGGAGAAGGTGAAGTCTGGAGGGTGAATCAGAAGAAGCAGAAGAAGTAGAAGGAGAAGGTGAAGTCTGGAGGGTGAATCAGAAGAAGTAGAAGAAGGAGAAGGAGAAGGTGAAGTCTGGAGGGTGAATCAGAAGAAGCAGAAGAAGGAGAAGGAGAAGGTGAAGTCAGGAGGGTGAATCAGAAGAAGCAGAAGAAGGAGAAGGAGAAGGTGAAGTCTGGAGGGTGAATCAGAAGAAGCAGAAGAAGGAGAAGGAGATGGTGAAGACTGGAGGGTGAATCAGAAGAAGTAGAAGAAGGAGAAGGAGAAGGTGAAGTCTGGAGGGTGAATCAGAAGAAGTAGAAGGAGAAGGAGAAGGCGAAGTCGGGAGGGTGAATCAGAAGAAGCAGAAGAAGGAGAAGGAGAAGGTGAAGTCTGGAGGGTGAATCAGAAGAAGCAGAAGAAGGAGAAGGAGCAGATGAAGTCTGGAGGGTGAATCAGAAGAAGGAGAAGAAGGAGAAGGTGAAGTCTGGAGGGTGAATCAGAAGAAGCAGAAGAAGGAGAAGGAGAAGGTGAATACTGAAGGGTGAATCAGAAGAAGGAGAAGAAGGAGAAGGAGAAGGTGAAGTCTGGAGGGTGAATCAGAAGAAGCAGAAGAAGGAGAAGGAGAAGGTGAAGTCTGGAGGGTGAATCAGAAGAAGCAGAAGAAGGAGAAGGAGAAGGTGAAGTCTGGAGGGTGAATCAGAAGAAGTAGAAGAAGGAGAAGGAGAAGGTGAAGTCTGGAGGGTGAATCAGAAGAAGTAGAAGAAGGAGAAGGAGAAGGTGAAGTCTGGAGGGTGAATCAGAAGAAGCAGAAGAAGGAGAAGGAGAAGGTGAAGTCTGGAGGGTGAATCAGAAGAAGCAGAAGAAGGAGAAGGAGAAGATGAAGTCTGGAGGGTGAATCAGAAGAAGTAGAAGAAGGAGAAGGAGAAGGTGAAGTCTGGAGGGTGAATCAGAAGAAGCAGAAGAAGGAGAAGGAGAAGGTGAAGTCTGGAGGGTGAAGCAGAAGAAGCAGAAGAAGGAGAAGGAGAAGATGAAGTCTGGAGGGTGAATCAGAAGAAGTAGAAGAAGGAGAAGGAGAAGGTGAGGTCTGGAGGGTGAATCAGAAGAAGCAGAAGAAGGAGAAGGAGAAGGTGAGGTCTGGAGGGTGAATCAGAAGAAGCAGAAGAAGGAGAAGGAGAAGGTGAAGTCTGGAGGGTGAATCAGAAGAAGCAGAAGAAGGAGAATAAGAAGGTGAAGTCAGGAGGGAGAATCAGAAGAAGCAGAAGAAGGAGAAGGAGAAGGTGAAGTTAGGAGGGTGAATCAGAAGAAGCAGAAGAAGGAGAAGGAGAAGGTGAAGTCAGGGGGTGAAGCAGAAGAAGTAGAAGAAGGAGAAGGAGAAGGTGAAGTCAGGAGGGTGAAGCAGAAGAAGCAGAAGAAGGAGAAGGAGAAGGTGAAGTCTGGAGGGCGAAGCAGAAGAAGCAGAAGAAGGAGAAGGAGAAGCTGAAGTCTGGAGGGTGAAGCAGAAGAAGCAGAAGAAGGAGAAGGAGAAGGTGAAGTCTGGAGGGTGAATCAGAAGAAGTAGAAGAAGGAGAAGGAGAAGGTGAAGTCAGGAGGGTGAAGCAGAAGAAGCAGAAGAAGGAGAAGGAGAAGGTGAAGTCTGGAGGGTGAAGCAGAAGAAGCAGAAGAAGGAGAAGGAGAAGATGAAGTCTGAAGGGTTAAGCAGAAGAAGCAGAAGAAGGAGAAGGAGAAGGTGAAGTCAGGAGGGTGAATCAGAAGAAGTAGAAGAAGGAGAAGGAGAAGGTGAAGTCTGGAGGGTGAATCAGAAGAAGTAGAAGAAGGATAAGGAGAAGGTGAAGTCTGGAGGGTGAATCAGAAGAAGTAGAAGAAGGAGAAGGAGAAGGTGAAATCTGGAGGGTGAATCAGAAGAAGCAGAAGAAGGAGAAGGAGAAGGTGAAGTCCGGAGGGAGAAGCAGAAGAAGTAGAAGAAGGAGAAGGAGAAGGTGAAGTCTGGAGGGTGAATCAGAAGAAGTAGAAGAAGGAGAAGGAGAAGGTGAAGTCAGGAGGGTGAAGCAGAAGAAGCAGAAGAAGGAGAAGGAGAAGGTGAAGTCTGGAGGGTGAAGCAGAAGAAGCAGAAGAAGGAGAAGGAGAAGGTGAAGTCTGAAGGGTTAAGCAGAAGAAGCAGAAGAAGGAGAAGGAGAAGGTGAAGTCAGGAGGGTGAATCAGAAGAAGTAGAAGAAGGAGAAGGAGAAGGTGAAGTCTGGAGGGTGAATCAGAAGAAGTAGAAGAAGGATAAGGAGAAGGTGAAGTCTGGAGGGTGAATCAGAAGAAGTAGAAGAAGGAGAAGGAGAAGGTGAAATCTGGAGGGTGAATCAGAAGAAGCAGAAGAAGGAGAAGGAGAAGGTGAAGTCCGGAGGGAGAAGCAGAAGAAGTAGAAGAAGGAGAAGCAGAAGGTGAAGTCTGGAGGGTGAATCAGAAGAAGTAGAAGAAGGAGAAGGAGAAGGTGAAGTCTGGAGGGTGAATCAGAAGAAGTAGAAGAAGGAAAAGGAGAAGGTGTAGTCTGGAGGGTGAATCAGAAGAAGTAGACGAAGGAGAAGGAAAAGGTGAAGTCTGGAGGGTGAATCAGAAGAAGCAAAAGAAGGAGAAGGAGAAGGTGAAGTCTGGAGGGTGAATCAGAAGAAGTAGAAGAAGGAGAAGGAGAAGGTGAAGTCTGGAGGGTGAATCAGAAGAAGCAGAAGAAGGAGAAGGAGAAGTTGAAGTCTGGAGGGTGAATCAGAAGAAGCAGAAGAAGGAGAAGGAGAAGGTGATGTCTGGAGGGTGAATCAGAAGAATCAGAAGAAGGAGAAGGAGAAGGTGAAGTCTGGAGGGTGAATCAGAAGAAGCAGAAGAAGTAGAAGGAGAAGGTGAAGTCTGGAGGGTGAATCAGAAGAAGTAGAAGAAGGAGAAGGAGAAGGTGAAGTCTGGAGGGTGAATCAGAAGAAGCAGAAGAAGGAGAAGGAGAAGGTGAAGTCAGGAGGGTGAATCAGAAGAAGCAGAAGAAGGAGAAGGAGAAGGTGAAGTCTGGAGGGTGAATCAGAAGAAGCAGAAGAAGGAGAAGGAGAAAGTGAAGTCAGGAGGGTGAATCAGAAGAAGTAGAAGAAGGAGAAGGAAAAGGTGAAGTCTGGAGGGTGAATCAGAAGAAGTAGACGAAGGAGAAGTAGAAGGTGAAGTCTGGAGGGTGAATTAGAAGAAGCAGAAGAAGGAGAAGGAGAAGGTGAAGTCTGGAGGGTGAATGAGAAGAAGTAGAAGAAGGAGAAGGAGAAGGTGAAGTCTGGAGGGTGAATCAGAAGAAGCAGAAGAAGGAGAAGGAGAAAGTGAAGTCTGGAGGGTGAAGCAGAAGAAGCAGAAGAAGGAGAAGGAGAAGATGAAGTCTGGAGGGTGAATCAGAAGAAGTAGAAGAAGGAGAAGGAGAAGGTGAGGTCTGGAGGGTGAATCAGAAGAAGCAGAAGAAGGAGAAGGAGAAGGTGAGGTCTGGAGGGTGAATCAGAAGAAGCAGAAGAAGGAGAAGGAGAAGGTGAAGTCTGGAGGGTGAATCAGAAGAAGCAGAAGAAGGAGAATAAGAAGGTGAAGTCAGGAGGGAGAATCAGAAGAAGCAGAAGAAGGAGAAGGAGAAGGTGAAGTTAGGAGGGTGAATCAGAAGAAGCAGAAGAAGGAGAAGGAGAAGGTGAAGTCAGGGGGTGAAGCAGAAGAAGTAGAAGAAGGAGAAGGAGAAGGTGAAGTCAGGAGGGTGAAGCAGAAGAAGCAGAAGAAGGAGAAGGAGAAGGTGAAGTCTGGAGGGCGAAGCAGAAGAAGCAGAAGAAGGAGAAGGAGAAGCTGAAGTCTGGAGGGTGAAGCAGAAGAAGCAGAAGAAGGAGAAGGAGAAGGTGAAGTCTGGAGGGTGAATCAGAAGAAGTAGAAGAAGGAGAAGGAGAAGGTGAAGTCAGGAGGGTGAAGCAGAAGAAGCAGAAGAAGGAGAAGGAGAAGGTGAAGTCTGGAGAGTGAAGCAGAAGAAGCAGAAGAAGGAGAAGGAGAAGGTGAAGTCTGAAGGGTTAAGCAGAAGAAGCAGAAGAAGGAGAAGGAGAAGGTGAAGTCAGGAGGGTTAATCAGAAGAAGTAGAAGAAGGAGAAGGAGAAGGTGAAGTCTGGAGGGTGAATCAGAAGAAGTAGAAGAAGGATAAGGAGAAGGTGAAGTCTGGAGGGTGAATCAGAAGAAGTAGAAGAAGGAGAAGGAGAAGGTGAAATCTGGAGGGTGAATCAGAAGAAGCAGAAGAAGGAGAAGGAGAAGGTGAAGTCCGGAGGGAGAAGCAGAAGAAGTAGAAGAAGGAGAAGGAGAAGGTGAAGTCTGGAGGGTGAATCAGAAGAAGTAGAAGAAGGAGAAGGAGAAGGTGAAGTCAGGAGGGTGAAGCTGAAGAAGCAGAAGAAGGAGAAGGAGAAGGTGAAGTCTGGAGGGTGAAGCAGAAGAAGCAGAAGAAGGAGAAGGAGAAGGTGAAGTCTGAAGGGTTAAGCAGAAGAAGCAGAAGAAGGAGAAGGAGAAGGTGAAGTCAGGAGGGTGAATCAGAAGAAGTAGAAGAAGGAGAAGGAGAAGGTGAAGTCTGGAGGGTGAATCAGAAGAAGTAGAAGAAGGATAAGGAGAAGGTGAAGTCTGGAGGGTGAATCAGAAGAAGTAGAAGAAGGAGAAGGAGAAGGTGAAATCTGGAGGGTGAATCAGAAGAAGCAGAAGAAGGAGAAGGAGAAGGTGAAGTCCGGAGGGAGAAGCAGAAGAAGTAGAAGAAGGAGAAGCAGATGGTGAAGTCTGGAGGGTGAATCAGAAGAAGTAGAAGAAGGAGAAGGAGAAGGTAAAGTCTGGAGGGTGAATCAGAAGAAGTAGAAGAAGGAGAAGGAGAAGGTGTAGTCTGGAGGGTGAATCAGAAGAAGTAGACGAAGGAGAAGGAAAAGGTGAAGTCTGGAGGGTGAATCAGAAGAAGCAAAAGAAGGAGAAGGAGAAGGTGAAGTCTGGAGGGTGAATCAGAAGAAGTAGAAGAAGGAGAAGGAGAAGGTGAAGTCTGGAGGGTGAATCAGAAGAAGCAGAAGAAGGAGAAGGAGAAGTTGAAGTCTGGAGGGTGAATCAGAAGAAGCAGAAGAAGGAGAAGGAGAAGGTGATGTCTGGAGGGTGAATCAGAAGAAGCAGAAGAAGGAGAAGGAGAAGGTGAAGTCTGGAGGGTGAATCAGAAGAAGCAGAAGAAGTAGAAGGAGAAGGTGAAGTCTGGAGGGTGAATCAGAAGAAGTAGAAGAAGGAGAAGGAGAAGGTGAAGTCTGGAGGGTGAATCAGAAGAAGCAGAAGAAGGAGAAGGAGAAGGTGAAGTCAGGAGGGTGAATCAGAAGAAGCAGAAGAAGGAGAAGGAGAAGGTGAAGTCTGGAGGGTGAATCAGAAGAAGCAGAAGAAGGAGAAGGAGATGGTGAAGACTGGAGGGTGAATCAGAAGAAGTAGAAGAAGGAGAAGGAGAAGGTGAAGTCTGGAGGGTGAATCAGAAGAAGTAGAAGAAGGAGAAGGAGAAGGCGAAGTCGGGAGGGTGAATCAGAAGAAGCAGAAGAAGGAGAAGGAGAAGGTGAAGTCTGGAGGGTGAATCAGAAGAAGCAGAAGAAGGAGAAGGAGCAGATGAAGTCTGGAGGGTGAATCAGAAGAAGTAGAAGAAGGAGAAGGTGAAGTCTGGAGGGTGAATCAGAAGAAGCAGAAGAAGGAGAAGGAGAAGGTGAATACTGAAGGGTGAATCAGAAGAAGGAGAAGAAGGAGAAGGAGAAGGTGAAGTCTGGAGGGTGAATCAGAAGAAGCAGAAGAAGGAGAAGGAGAAGGTGAAGTCTGGAGGGTGAATCAGAAGAAGCAGAAGAAGGAGAAGGAGAAGGTGAAGTCTGGAGGGTGAATCAGAAGAAGTAGAAGAAGGAGAAGGAGAAGGTGAAGTCTGGAGGGTGAATCAGAAGAAGTAGAAGAAGGAGAAGGAGAAGGTGAAGTCTGGAGGGTGAATCAGAAGAAGCAGAAGAAGGAGAAGGAGAAGGTGAAGTCTGGAGGGTGAATCAGAAGAAGCAGAAGAAGGAGAAGGAGAAGATGAAGTCTGGAGGGTGAATCAGAAGAAGTAGAAGAAGGAGAAGGAGAAGGTGAAGTCTGGAGGGTGAATCAGAAGAAGCAGAAGAAGGAGAAGGAGAAGGTGAAGTCTGGAGGGTGAAGCAGAAGAAGCAGAAGAAGGAGAAGGAGAAGATGAAGTCTGGAGGGTGAATCAGAAGAAGTAGAAGAAGGAGAAGGAGAAGGTGAGGTCTGGAGGGTGAATCAGAAGAAGCAGAAGAAGGAGAAGGAGAAGGTGAGGTCTGGAGGGTGAATCAGAAGAAGCAGAAGAAGGAGAAGGAGAAGGTGAAGTCTGGAGGGTGAATCAGAAGAAGCAGAAGAAGGAGAATAAGAAGGTGAAGTCAGGAGGGAGAATCAGAAGAAGCAGAAGAAGGAGAAGGAGAAGGTGAAGTTAGGAGGGTGAATCAGAAGAAGCAGAAGAAGGAGAAGGAGAAGGTGAAGTCAGGGGGTGAAGCAGAAGAAGTAGAAGAAGGAGAAGGAGAAGGTGAAGTCAGGAGGGTGAAGCAGAAGAAGCAGAAGAAGGAGAAGGAGAAGGTGAAGTCTGGAGGGCGAAGCAGAAGAAGCAGAAGAAGGAGAAGGAGAAGCTGAAGTCTGGAGGGTGAAGCAGAAGAAGCAGAAGAAGGAGAAGGAGAAGGTGAAGTCTGGAGGGTGAATCAGAAGAAGTAGAAGAAGGAGAAGGAGAAGGTGAAGTCAGGAGGGTGAAGCAGAAGAAGCAGAAGAAGGAGAAGGAGAAGGTGAAGTCTGGAGGGTGAAGCAGAAGAAGCAGAAGAAGGAGAAGGAGAAGATGAAGTCTGGAGGGTGAATCAGAAGAAGTAGAAGAAGGAGAAGGAGAAGGTGCGGTCTGGAGGGTGAATCAGAAGAAGCAGAAGAAGGAGAAGGAGAAGGTGAGGTCTGGAGGGTGAATCAGAAGAAGCAGAAGAAGGAGAAGGAGAAGGTGAAGTCTGGAGGGTGAATCAGAAGAAGCAGAAGAAGGAGAATAAGAAGGTGAAGTCAGGAGGGAGAATCAGAAGAAGCAGAAGAAGGAGAAGGAGAAGGTGAAGTTAGGAGGGTGAATCAGAAGAAGCAGAAGAAGGAGAAGGAGAAGGTGAAGTCAGGGGGTGAAGCAGAAGAAGTAGAAGAAGGAGAAGGAGAAGGTGAAGTCAGGAGGGTGAAGCAGAAGAAGCAGAAGAAGGAGAAGGAGAAGGTGAAGTCCGGAGGGCGAAGCAGAAGAAGCAGAAGAAGGAGAAGGAGAAGCTGAAGTCTGGAGGGTGAAGCAGAAGAAGCAGAAGAAGGAGAAGGAGAAGGTGAAGTCTGGAGGGTGAATCAGAAGAAGTAGAAGAAGGAGAAGGAGAAGGTGAAGTCAGGAGGGTGAAGCAGAAGAAGCAGAAGAAGGAGAAGGAGAAGGTGAAGTCTGGAGGGTGAAGCAGAAGAAGCAGAAGAAGGAGAAGGAGAAGGTGAAGTCAGGAGGGTGAATCAGAAGAAGTAGAAGAAGGAGAAGGAGAAGGTGAAGTCTGGAGGGTGAATCAGAAGAAGTAGAAGAAGGATAAGGAGAAGGTGAAGTCTGGAGGGTGAATCAGAAGAAGTAGAAGAAGGAGAAGGAGAAGGTGAAATCTGGAGGGTGAATCAGAAGAAGCAGAAGAAGGAGAAGGAGAAGGTGAAGTCCGGAGGGAGAAGCAGAAGAAGTAGAAGAAGGAGAAGGAGAAGGTGAAGTCTGGAGGGTGAATCAGAAGAAGTAGAAGAAGGAGAAGGAGAAGGTGAAGTCAGGAGGGAGAATCAGAAGAAGCAGAAGAAGGAGAAGGAGAAGGTGAAGTTAGGAGGGTGAATCAGAAGAAGCAGAAGAAGGAGAAGGAGAAGGTGAAGTCAGGGGGTGAAGCAGAAGAAGTAGAAGAAGGAGAAGGAGAAGGTGAAGTCAGGAGGGTGAAGCAGAAGAAGCAGAAGAAGGAGAAGGAGAAGGTGAAGTCTGGAGGGCGAAGCAGAAGAAGCAGAAGAAGGAGAAGGAGAAGCTGAAGTCTGGAGGGTGAAGCAGAAGAAGCAGAAGAAGGAGAAGGAGAAGGTGAAGTCTGGAGGGTGAATCAGAAGAAGTAGAAGAAGGAGAAGGAGAAGGTGAAGTCAGGAGGGTGAAGCAGAAGAAGCAGAAGAAGGAGAAGGAGAAGGTGAAGTCTGGAGGGTGAAGCAGAAGAAGCAGAAGAAGGAGAAGGAGAAGATGAAGTCTGAAGGGTTAAGCAGAAGAAGCAGAAGAAGGAGAAGGAGAAGGTGAAGTCAGGAGGGTGAATCAGAAGAAGTAGAAGAAGGAGAAGGAGAAGGTGAAGTCTGGAGGGTGAATCAGAAGAAGTAGAAGAAGGATAAGGAGAAGGTGAAGTCTGGAGGGTGAATCAGAAGAAGTAGAAGAAGGAGAAGGAGAAGGTGAAATCTGGAGGGTGAATCAGAAGAAGCAGAAGAAGGAGAAGGAGAAGGTGAAGTCCGGAGGGAGAAGCAGAAGAAGTAGAAGAAGGAGAAGGAGAAGGTGAAGTCTGGAGGGTGAATCAGAAGAAGTAGAAGAAGGAGAAGGAGAAGGTGAAGTCAGGAGGGTGAAGCAGAAGAAGCAGAAGAAGGAGAAGGAGAAGGTGAAGTCTGGAGGGTGAAGCAGAAGAAGCAGAAGAAGGAGAAGGAGAAGGTGAAGTCAGGAGGGTGAATCAGAAGAAGCAGAAGAAGGAGAAGGAGAAGGTGAAGTCAGGAGGGTGAATCAGAAGAAGCAGAAGAAGGAGAAGGAGAAGGTGAAGTCTGGAGGGTGAATCAGAAGAAGTAGAAGAAGGAGAAGGAGAAGGTGAAGTCTGGAGGGTGAATCAGAAGAAGCAGAAGAAGGAGAAGGAGAAGTTGAAGTCTGGAGGGTGAATCAGAAGAAGCAGAAGAAGGAGAAGGAGAAGGTGATGTCTGGAGGGTGAATCAGAAGAAGCAGAAGAAGGAGAAGGAGAAGGTGAAGTCTGGAGGGTGAATCAGAAGAAGCAGAAGAAGTAGAAGGAGAAGGTGAAGTCTGGAGGGTGAATCAGAAGAAGTAGAAGAAGGAGAAGGAGAAGGTGAAGTCTGGAGGGTGAATCAGAAGAAGCAGAAGAAGGAGAAGGAGAAGGTGAAGTCAGGAGGGTGAATCAGAAGAAGCAGAAGAAGGAGAAGGAGAAGGTGAAGTCTGGAGGGTGAATCAGAAGAAGCAGAAGAAGGAGAAGGAGATGGTGAAGACTGGAGGGTGAATCAGAAGAAGTAGAAGAAGGAGAAGGAGAAGGTGAAGTCTGGAGGGTGAATCAGAAGAAGTAGAAGAAGGAGAAGGAGAAGGCGAAGTCGGGAGGGTGAATCAGAAGAAGCAGAAGAAGGAGAAGGAGAAGGTGAAGTCTGGAGGGTGAATCAGAAGAAGCAGAAGAAGGAGAAGGAGCAGATGAAGTCTGGAGGGTGAATCAGAAGAAGTAGAAGAAGGAGAAGGTGAAGTCTGGAGGGTGAATCAGAAGAAGCAGAAGAAGGAGAAGGAGAAGGTGAATACTGAAGGGTGAATCAGAAGAAGGAGAAGAAGGAGAAGGAGAAGGTGAAGTCTGGAGGGTGAATCAGAAGAAGCAGAAGAAGGAGAAGGAGAAGGTGAAGTCTGGAGGGTGAATCAGAAGAAGCAGAAGAAGGAGAAGGAGAAGGTGAAGACTGGAGGGTGAATCAGAAGAAGTAGAAGAAGGAGAAGGAGAAGGTGAAGTCTGGAGGGTGAATCAGAAGAAGTAGAAGAAGGAGAAGGAGAAGGTGAAGTCTGGAGGGTGAATCAGAAGAAGCAGAAGAAGGAGAAGGAGAAGGTGAAGTCTGGAGGGTGAATCAGAAGAAGCAGAAGAAGGAGAAGGAGAAGATGAAGTCTGGAGGGTGAATCAGAAGAAGTAGAAGAAGGAGAAGGAGAAGGTGAAGTCTGGAGGGTGAATCAGAAGAAGCAGAAGAAGGAGAAGGAGAAGGTGAAGTCTGGAGGGTGAAGCAGAAGAAGCAGAAGAAGGAGAAGGAGAAGATGAAGTCTGGAGGGTGAATCAGAAGAAGTAGAAGAAGGAGAAGGAGAAGGTGAGGTCTGGAGGGTGAATCAGAAGAAGCAGAAGAAGGAGAAGGAGAAGGTGAGGTCTGGAGGGTGAATCAGAAGAAGCAGAAGAAGGAGAAGGAGAAGGTGAAGTCTGGAGGGTGAATCAGAAGAAGCAGAAGAAGGAGAATAAGAAGGTGAAGTCAGGAGGGAGAATCAGAAGAAGCAGAAGAAGGAGAAGGAGAAGGTGAAGTTAGGAGGGTGAATCAGAAGAAGCAGAAGAAGGAGAAGGAGAAGGTGAAGTCAGGGGGTGAAGCAGAAGAAGTAGAAGAAGGAGAAGGAGAAGGTGAAGTCAGGAGGGTGAAGCAGAAGAAGCAGAAGAAGGAGAAGGAGAAGGTGAAGTCTGGAGGGCGAAGCAGAAGAAGCAGAAGAAGGAGAAGGAGAAGCTGAAGTCTGGAGGGTGAAGCAGAAGAAGCAGAAGAAGGAGAAGGAGAAGGTGAAGTCTGGAGGGTGAATCAGAAGAAGTAGAAGAAGGAGAAGGAGAAGGTGAAGTCAGGAGGGTGAAGCAGAAGAAGCAGAAGAAGGAGAAGGAGAAGGTGAAGTCTGGAGGGTGAAGCAGAAGAAGCAGAAGAAGGAGAAGGAGAAGATGAAGTCTGGAGGGTGAATCAGAAGAAGTAGAAGAAGGAGAAGGAGAAGGTGCGGTCTGGAGGGTGAATCAGAAGAAGCAGAAGAAGGAGAAGGAGAAGGTGAGGTCTGGAGGGTGAATCAGAAGAAGCAGAAGAAGGAGAAGGAGAAGGTGAAGTCTGGAGGGTGAATCAGAAGAAGCAGAAGAAGGAGAATAAGAAGGTGAAGTCAGGAGGGAGAATCAGAAGAAGCAGAAGAAGGAGAAGGAGAAGGTGAAGTTAGGAGGGTGAATCAGAAGAAGCAGAAGAAGGAGAAGGAGAAGGTGAAGTCAGGGGGTGAAGCAGAAGAAGTAGAAGAAGGAGAAGGAGAAGGTGAAGTCAGGAGGGTGAAGCAGAAGAAGCAGAAGAAGGAGAAGGAGAAGGTGAAGTCTGGAGGGCGAAGCAGAAGAAGCAGAAGAAGGAGAAGGAGAAGCTGAAGTCTGGAGGGTGAAGCAGAAGAAGCAGAAGAAGGAGAAGGAGAAGGTGAAGTCTGGAGGGTGAATCAGAAGAAGTAGAAGAAGGAGAAGGAGAAGGTGAAGTCAGGAGGGTGAAGCAGAAGAAGCAGAAGAAGGAGAAGGAGAAGGTGAAGTCTGGAGGGTGAAGCAGAAGAAGCAGAAGAAGGAGAAGGAGAAGATGAAGTCTGAAGGGTTAAGCAGAAGAAGCAGAAGAAGGAGAAGGAGAAGGTGAAGTCAGGAGGGTGAATCAGAAGAAGTAGAAGAAGGAGAAGGAGAAGGTGAAGTCTGGAGGGTGAATCAGAAGAAGTAGAAGAAGGATAAGGAGAAGGTGAAGTCTGGAGGGTGAATCAGAAGAAGTAGAAGAAGGAGAAGGAGAAGGTGAAATCTGGAGGGTGAATCAGAAGAAGCAGAAGAAGGAGAAGGAGAAGGTGAAGTCCGGAGGGAGAAGCAGAAGAAGTAGAAGAAGGAGAAGGAGAAGGTGAAGTCTGGAGGGTGAATCAGAAGAAGTAGAAGAAGGAGAAGGAGAAGGTGAAGTCAGGAGGGAGAATCAGAAGAAGCAGAAGAAGGAGAAGGAGAAGGTGAAGTTAGGAGGGTGAATCAGAAGAAGCAGAAGAAGGAGAAGGAGAAGGTGAAGTCAGGGGGTGAAGCAGAAGAAGTAGAAGAAGGAGAAGGAGAAGGTGAAGTCAGGAGGGTGAAGCAGAAGAAGCAGAAGAAGGAGAAGGAGAAGGTGAAGTCTGGAGGGCGAAGCAGAAGAAGCAGAAGAAGGAAAAGGAGAAGCTGAAGTCTGGAGGGTGAAGCAGAAGAAGCAGAAGAAGGAGAAGGAGAAGGTGAAGTCTGGAGGGTGAATCAGAAGAAGTAGAAGAAGGAGAAGGAGAAGGTGAAGTCAGGAGGGTGAAGCAGAAGAAGCAGAAGAAGGAGAAGGAGAAGGTGAAGTCTGGAGGGTGAAGCAGAAGAAGCAGAAGAAGGAGAAGGAGAAGATGAAGTCTGAAGGGTTAAGCAGAAGAAGCAGAAGAAGGAGAAGGAGAAGGTGAAGTCAGGAGGGTGAATCAGAAGAAGTAGAAGAAGGAGAAGGAGAAGGTGAAGTCTGGAGGGTGAATCAGAAGAAGTAGAAGAAGGATAAGGAGAAGGTGAAGTCTGGAGGGTGAATCAGAAGAAGTAGAAGAAGGAGAAGGAGAAGGTGAAATCTGGAGGGTGAATCAGAAGAAGCAGAAGAAGGAGAAGGAGAAGGTGAAGTCCGGAGGGAGAAGCAGAAGAAGTAGAAGAAGGAGAAGGAGAAGGTGAAGTCTGGAGGGTGAATCAGAAGAAGTAGAAGAAGGAGAAGGAGAAGGTGAAGTCAGGAGGGTGAAGCAGAAGAAGCAGAAGAAGGAGAAGGAGAAGGTGAAGTCTGGAGGGTGAAGCAGAAGAAGCAGAAGAAGGAGAAGGAGAAGGTGAAGTCAGGAGGGTGAATCAGAAGAAGCAGAAGAAGGAGAAGGAGAAGGTGAAGTCAGGAGGGTGAATCAGAAGAAGCAGAAGAAGGAGAAGGAGAAGGTGAAGTCTGGAGGGTGAATCAGAAGAAGCAGAAGAATGAGAAGGAGATGGTGAAGACTGGAGGGTGAATCAGAAGAAGTAGAAGAAGGAGAAGGAGAAGGTGAAGTCTGGAGGGTGAATCAGAAGAAGTAGAAGAAGGAGAAGGAGAAGGCGAAGTCGGGAGGGTGAATCAGAAGAAGCAGAAGAAGGAGAAGGAGAAGGTGAAGTCTGGAGGGTGAATCAGAAGAAGCAGAAGAAGGAGAAGGAGCAGATGAAGTCTGGAGGGTGAATCAGAAGAAGTAGAAGAAGGAGAAGGTGAAGTCTGGAGGGTGAATCAGAAGAAGCAGAAGAAGGAGAAGGAGAAGGTGAATACTGAAGGGTGAATCAGAAGAAGGAGAAGAAGGAGAAGGAGAAGGTGAAGTCTGGAGGGTGAATCAGAAGAAGCAGAAGAAGGAGAAGGAGAAGGTGAAGTCTGGAGGGTGAATCAGAAGAAGCAGAAGAAGGAGAAGGAGAAGGTGAAGTCTGGAGGGTGAATCAGAAGAAGTAGAAGAAGGAGAAGGAGAAGGTGAAGTCTGGAGGGTGAATCAGAAGAAGTAGAAGAAGGAGAAGGAGAAGGTGAAGTCTGGAGGGTGAATCAGAAGAAGCAGAAGAAGGAGAAGGAGAAGGTGAAGTCTGGAGGGTGAATCAGAAGAAGCAGAAGAAGGAGAAGGAGAAGGTGAAGTCTGGAGGGTGAATCAGAAGAAGCAGAATAAAGAGAAGGAGAAGGTGAAGTCTAGAGGGTGAATCAGAAGAAGCAGAAGAAGGAGAAGGAGAAGATGAAGTCTGGAGGGTGAATCAGAAAAAGCAGAATAAGGAGAAGGAGAAGGTGAAGTCTGGAGGGTGAATCGGAAGAAGCAGAAGAAGGAGAAGGAGAAGCAGAAGGTGAAGTCTGGAGGGTGAATCAGAAGAAGTAGAAGAAGGAGAAGGAGAAGGTGAAGTCTGGAGGGTGAAGCAGAAGAAGTAGAAGAAGGAGAAGTAGAAGGTGAAGTCAGGAGGGTGAATCAGAAGAAGTAGAAGAAGGAGAAGGAGAAGGTGAAGTCAGGAGGGTGAATCAGAAGAAGGAGAAGGAGAAGGTGAAGTCTGGAGGGTGAATCAGAAGAATCAGAAGAAGGAGAAGGAGAAGGTGAAGTCTGGAGGGTGAATCAGAAGAAGCAGAAGAAAGAGAAGGAGAAGGTGATGTCTGGAGGGTGAAGCAGAAGAAGCAGAAGAAGCAGAAGGAGAAGGTGAAGACGGGAGGGTGAATCAGAAGAAGTAGAAGCAGGAGACGGAGAAGGTGAAGTCTGGGGGCTAATCAGAAGAAGTAGAAGAAGGAGAAGGAGAAGGTGAAGTCTGGAGGGTGAATCAGAAGAAGCAGAAGAAGGAGAAGGAGAAGGTGAAGTCTGGAGGGTGAATCAGAAGAAGCAGAAGAAGGAGAAGGAGAAGATGAAGTCTGGAGGGTGAATCAGAAGAAGTAGAAGAAGGAGAAGGAGAAGGTGAGGTCTGGAGGGTGAATCAGAAGAAGCAGGAGAAGGAGAAGGAGAAGGTGAAGTCTGGAGGGTGAATCAGAAGAAGCAGAAGAAGGAGAAGGAGAAGGTGAAGTCTGGAGGGTGAATCAGAAGAAGCAGAAGAAGGAGAAGGAGAAGGCGAAGTCAGGAGGGTGAATCAGAAGAAGCAGCAGAAGGAGAAGGAGAAGGTGAAGTTAGGAGAGTGAATCAGAAGAAGCAGAAGAAGGAGAAGGAGAAGGTGAAGTCAGGGGGGTGAAGCAGAAGAAGTAGAAGAAGGAGAAGGAGAAGGTGAAGTCAGGAGGGTGAAGCAGAAGAAGCAGAAGAAGGAGAAGGAGAAGGTGAAGTCTGGAAGGCGCAGCAGAAGAAGCAGAAGAAGGAGAAGGAGAAGGTGAAGTCTGGAGGGTGATGCAGAAGAAGCAGAAGAAGGAGAAGGAGAAGGTGAAGTCTGGAGGGTGAATCAGAAGAAGAAGAAGAAGGAGAAGGAGAAGGTGAAGTCAGGAGGGTGAAGCAGAAGAAGCAGTAGAAGGAGAAGGAGAAGGTGAAGTCTGGAGGGTGAAGCAGAAGAAGCAGAAGAAGGAGAAGGAGAAGGTAAAGTCTGGAGCGTGAAGCAGAAGAAGCAGAAGAAGGAGAAGGAGAAGGTGAAGTCTGGAGGGTGAATCAGAAGAAGTAGAAGAAGGAGAAGCAGAAGGTGAAGTCAGGAGGGTGAAGCAGAAGAAGCAGAAGAAGGAGAAGGAGAAGGTGAAGTCTGGAGGGTGAAGCAGAAGAAGCAAAAGAAGGAGAAGGAGAAGGTGAAGTCTGGAGGGTGAAGCAGAAGAAGCAGAAGAAGGAGAAGGAGAAAGTGAAGTCAGGAGGGTGAATCAGAAGAAGTAGAAGAAGGAGAAGGAAAAGGTGAAGTCTGGAGGGTGAATCAGAAGAAGTAGACGAAGGAGAAGTAGAAGGTGAAGTCTGGAGGGTGAATTAGAAGAAGCAGAAGAAGGAGAAGGAGAAGGTGAAGTCTGGAGGGTGAATGAGAAGAAGTAGAAGAAGGAGAAGGAGAAGGTGAAGTCCGGAGGGTGAATCAGAAGAAGCAGAAGAAGGAGAAGGAGAAAGTGAAGTCTGGAGGGTGAATCAGAAGAAGCAGAAGAAGGAGAAGGAGAAGGTGAAGTATGGAGGGTGAATCAGAAGAAGCAGAAGAAGGAGAAGGAGAAGGTGAAGTCTGGAGGGTGAATCAGAAGAAGCAGAAGAAGTAGAAGGAGAAGGTGAAGTCTGGAGGGTGAATCAGAAGAAGTAGAAGAAGGAGAAGGAGAAGGTGAAGTCTGGAGGGTGAATCAGAAAAAGCAGAAGAAGGAGAAGGAGAAGGTGAAGTCAGGAGGGTGAATCAGAAGAAGCAGAAGAAGGAGAAGGAGAAGGTGAAGTCTGGAGGGTGAATCAGAAGAAGCAGAAGAAGGAGAAGGAGGAGGTGAAGACTGGAGGGTGAATCAGAAGAAGTAGAAGAAGGAGAAGGAGAAGGTGAAGTCTGGAGGGTGAATCAGAAGAAGTAGGAGAAGGAGAAGGAGAAGGCGAAGTCTGGAGGGTGAATCAGAAGAAGCAGAAGAAGGAGAAGGAGAAGGTGAAGTCTGGAGGGCGCAGCAGAAGAAGCAGAAGAAGGAGAAGGAGAAGGTGAAGTCTGGAGGGTGAAGCAGAAGAAGCAGAAGAAGGAGAAGGAGAAGGTGAAGTCTGGAGGGTGAATCAGAAGAAGAAGAAGAAGGAGAAGGAGAAGGTGAAGTCACGAGGGTGAAGCAGAAGAAGCAGAAGAAGTAGAAGGAGAAGGTGAAGTCTGGAGGGTGAAGCAGAAGAAGCAGAAGAAGGAGAAGGAGAAGGTGAAGTCTGGAGCGTGAAGCAGAAGAAGCAGAAGAAGGAGAAGGAGAAGGTGAAGTCTGGAGGGTGAATCAGAAGAAGTAGAAGAAGGAGAAGGAGAAGGTGAAGTCAGGAGGGTGAAGCAGAAGAAGCAGAAGAAGGAGAAGGAGAAGGTGAAGTCTGGAGGGTGAAGCAGAAGAAGCAGAAGAAGGAGAAGGAGAAGGTGAAGTCTGGAGGGTGAAGCAGAAGATGCAGAAGAAGGAGAAGGAGAAAGTGAAGTCAGGAGGGTGAATCAGAATAAGTTTCAGAAGGAGAAGGAGAAGGTGAAGTCTGGAGGGTGAATCAGAAGAAGTAGAAGAAGGAGAAGGAGAAGGTGAAGGCTGGAGGGTGAATCAGAAGAAGTAGAAGAAGGAGAAGGAGAAGGTGAAGTCTGGAGGGTGAATCAGAAGAAGCAGGGGAAGGAGAAGGAGAAGGTGAAGTCTGGAGGGAGAAGCAGAAGAAGAAGAAGAAGGAGAAGGAGAAGGTGAAGTCTGGAGGGTGAATCAGAAGAAGTAGAAGAAGGAGAAGGAAAAGGTGAAGTCTGGAGGGTGAATCAGAAGAAGTAGAAGAAGGAGAAGGAGAAGGTGAAGTCTGGAGGGTGAATCAGAAGAAGCAGAAGAAGGAGAAGGAGAAGGTGAAGTCTGGAGGGTGAATCAGAAGCAGTAGAAGAAGGAGAAGGAGAAGGTGTAGTCTGGAGGGTGAATCAGAAGAAGTAGACGAAGGAGAAGTAGAAGGTGAAGTCTGGAGGGTGAATCCGAAGAAGCAGAAGAAGGAGAAGGAGAAGGTGAAGTCTGGAGGGTGAATGAGAAGAAGTAGAAGAAGGAGAAGGAGAAGGTGAAGTCTGGAGGGTGAATCAGAAGAAGCAGAAGAAGGAGAAGGAGAAAGTGAAGTCTGGAGGGTGAATCAGAAGAAGCAGAAGAAGGAGAAGGAGAAGGTGAAGTATGGAGGGTGAATCAGAAGAAGCAGAAGAAGGAGAAGGAGAAGGTGAAGTCTGGAGGATGAATCAGAAGAAGCAGAAGAAGTAGAAGGAGAAGGTGAAGTCTGGAGGGTGAATCAGAAGAAGTAGAAGAAGGAGAAGGAGAAGGTGAAGTCTGGAGGGTGAATCAGAAAAAGCAGAAGAAGGAGAAGGAGAAGGTGAAGTCAGGAGGGTGAATCAGAAGAAGCAGAAGAAGGAGGAGGAGAAGGTGAAGTCTGGAGGGTGAATCAGAAGAAGCAGAAGAAGGAGAAGGAGGAGGTGAAGACTGGAGGGTGAATCAGAAGAAGTAGAAGAAGGAGAAGGAGAAGGTGAAGTCTGGAGGGTGAATCAGAAGAAGTAGAAGAAGGAGAAGGAGAAGGCGAAGTCTGGAGGGTGAATCAGAAGAAGCAGAAGAAGGAGAAGGAGAAGGTGACGTCTGGAGGGTGAATCAGAAGAAGCAGAAGAAGGAGAAGGAGAAGATGAAGTCTGGAGGGTGAATCAGAAGAATTAGAAGAAGGAGAAGGAGAAGGTGAGGTCTGGAGGGTGAATCAGAAGAAGCAGAAGAAGGAGAAGGCGAAGGTGAAGTCTGAAGGGTGAATCAGAAGAAGCAGAAGAAGGAGAAGGAGAAGGTGAAGTCTGGAGGGTGAATCAGAAGAAGCAGAAGAAGGAGAAGGAGAAGGTGAAGTCTGGAGGGTGAATCAGAAGAAGCAGAAGAAGGAGAAGGAGAAGGTGAAGTCTGGAGGGTGAATCAGAAGAAGTAGAAGAAGGAGAAGGAGAAGGTGAAGTCTGGAGGGTGAATCAGAAGAAGTAGAAGAAGGAGAAGGAGAAGGTGAAGTCTGGAGGGTGAATCAGAAGAAGCAGAAGAAGGAGAAGGAGAAGGTGAAGTCTGGAGGGTGAATCAGAAGAAGTAGAAGAAGGAGAAGGTGAAGTCTGGAGGGTGAATCAGAAGAAGGAGAAGGAGAAGGTGAAGTCTGGAGGGTGAATCAGAAGAAGCAGAAGAAGGAGAAGCAGAAGGTGAAGTCTGGAGGGTGAATCAGAAGAAGCAGAAGAAGGAGAAGGAGAAGGTGAAGTCTGGAGGGTGAATCAGAAGAAGCAGAGAAGTAGAAGGAGAAGGTTATGTCTGGAGGGTGAATCAGAAGAAGTAGAAGAAGGAGAAGGAGAAGGTGAAATCTGGAGGGTGAATCAGAAGAAGCAGAAGAAGGAGAAGGAGAAGGTGAAGTCAGGAGGGTGAATCAGAAGAAGCAGAAGAAGGAGAAGGAGAAGGTGAAGTCTGGAGGGTGAATCAGAAGAAGCAGAAGAAGGAGATGGAGAAGGTGAAGACTGGAGGGTGAATCAGAAGAAGTAGAAGAAGGAGAAGGAGAAGGTGAAGTCTGGAGGGTGAATCAGAAGAAGTAGAAGAGGGAGAAGGAGAAGGCGAAGTCTGGAGGGTGAATCAGAAGAAGCTGAAGAAGGAGAAGGAGAAGCTGAAGTCTGGAGGGTGAATCAGAAGAAGCAGAAGAAGGAGAAGGAGAAGATGAAGTTTGGAGGGTGAATCAGAAGAAGTAGAAGAAGGAGAAGGAGAAGGTGAGGTCTGGAGGGTGAATCAGAAGAAGCAGAAGAAGGAGAAGGAGAAGGTGAAGTCTGAAGGGTGAATCAGAAGATGCAGAAGAAGGAGAAGGAGAAGGTGAAGTCTGGAGGGTGAATCAGAAGAAGCAGAAGAAAGAGAAGGAGAAGGTGAAGTCTGGAGGGTGAATCAGAAGAAGCAGAAGAAGGAGAAGGAGAAGGTGAAGTCTGGAGGGTGAATCAGAAGAAGTAGAAGGAGGAGAAGGAGAAGGTGAAGTCTGGAGGGTGAATCAGAAGAAGTAGAAGAAGGAGAAGGAGAAGGTGATATCTGGAGGGTGAATCAGAAGAAGCAGAAGAAGGAGAAGGAGAAGGTGATATCTGGAGGGTGAATCAGAAGAAGCAGAAGAAGGAGAAGGAGAAGATGAAGTCTGGAGGGTGAATCAGAAGAAGTAGAAGAAGGAGAAGTAGAAGGTGAAGTCTGGAGGGTGAATCAGAAGAAGCAGAAGAAGGAGAAGGAGAAGGTGAAGTCTGGAGGGTGAAGCAGAAGAAGCAGAAGAAGGAGAAGGAGAAGTTGAAGTCTGGAGGGTGAATCAGAAGAAGCAGAATAAGGAGAAGGAGAAGGTGAAGTCTAGAGGGTGAATCAGAAGAAGCAGAAGAAGGAGAAGGAGAAGGTGAAGTCTGGAGGGTGAATCAGAAGAAGTCGAAGAAGGAGAAGGAGAAGGTGAAGTCTGGAGGGTGTAGCAGAAGAGGTAGAAGAAGGAGAAGGAGAAGGTGAAGTCAGGAGGGTGAATCAGTAGAAGTAGAAGAAGGAGAAGGAGAAGGTGAAGTCAGGAGGGTGAATCAGAAGAAGCAGAAGAAGGAGAAGGAGAAGGTGAAGTCTGGAAGGTGAATCAGAAGAATCAGAAGAAGGAGAAGGAGAAGGTGAAGTCTGGAGGGTGAATCAGAAGAAGCAGAAGAAAGAGAAGGAGAAGGTGAAGTCTGGAGGGTGAAGCAGAAGAAGCAGAAGAAGGAGAAGGAGAAGGTGAAAGCTGGAGGGTGAATCAGAAGAAGTAGAAGAAGGAGAAGGAGAAGGTGAAGTCTGGAGGGTGAATCAGAAGAAGTAGAAGAAGGAGAAGGAGAAGGTGAAGTCTGGAGGGTGAATCAGAAGAAGCAGAAGAAGGAGAAGGAGAAGGTGAAGTCTGGAGGGTGAATCAGAAGAAGCAGAAGAAGGAGAAGGAGACGATGAAGTCTGGAGGGTGAATCAGAAGAAGTAGAAGAAGGAGAAGGAGAAGGTGAGGTCTGGAGGGTGAATCAGAAGAAGCAGAAGAAGGAGAAGGAGAAGGTGAAGTCTGGAGGGTGAATCAGAAGAAGCAGAAGAAGGAGAAGGAGAAGGTGAAGTCTGGAGGGTGAATCAGAAGAAGCAGAAGAAGGAGAAGGAGAAGGTGAAGTCAGGAGGGAGAATCAGAAGAAGCAGAAGAAGGAGAAGGAGAAGGTGAAGTTAGGAGGGTGAATCAGAAGAAGCAGAAGAAGGAGAAGGAGAAGGTGAAGTCAGGGGGGTGAAGCAGAAGAAGTAGAAGAAGGAGAAGGAGAAGGTGAAGTCAGGAGGGTGAAGCTGAAGAAGCAGAAGAAGGAGAAGGAGAAGGTGAAGTCTGGAGGGCGCAGCAGAAGAAGCAGAAGAAGGAGAAGGAGAAGGTGAAGTCTGGAGGGTGAAGCAGAAGAAGCAGAAGAAGGAGAAGGAGAAGGTGAGGTCTGGAGGGTGAATCAGAAGAAGCAGAAGAAGGAGAAGGAGAAGGTGAAGTCTGGAGGGGGAATCAGAAGAAGCAGAAGAAGGGGAAGGAGAAGGTGAAGTCTGGAGGGTGAATCAGAAGAAGCAGAAGAAGGAGAAGGAGAAGGTGAAGTCAGGAGGGAGAATCAGAAGAAGCAGAAGAAGGAGAAGGAGAAGGTGAAGTTAGGAGGGTGAATCAGAAGAAGCAGAAGAAGGAGAAGGAGAAGGTGAAGTCAGGGGGGTGAAGCAGAAGAAGTAGAAGAAGGAGAAGGAGAAGGTGAAGTCAGGAGGGTGAAGCTGAAGAAGCAGAAGAAGGAGAAGGAGAAGGTGAAGTCTGGAGGGCGCAGCAGAAGAAGCAGAAGAAGGAAAAGGAGAAGGTGAAGTCTGGAGGGTGAAGCAGAAGAAGCAGAAGAAGGAGAAGGAGAAGGTGAAGTCTGGAGGGTGAATCAGAAGAAGTAGAAGAAGGAGAAGGAGAAGTTGATGTCAGGAGGGTGAAGCAGAAGAAGCAGTAGAAGGAGAAGGAGAAGGTGAAGTCTGGAGGGTGAAGCAGAAGAAGCAGAAGAAGGAGAAGGAGAAGGTGAAGTCTGGAGGGTGAAGCAGAAGAAGCAGAACAAGGAGAAGGAGAAGGTGAAGTCTGGAGGGTGAAGCAGAAGAAGCAGAAGAAGGAGAAGGAGAAAGTGAAGTCAGGAGGGTGAATCAGAAGAAGTAGAAGAAGGAGAAGGAGAAGGTGAAGTCTGGAGGGTGAATCAGAAGAAGGAGAAGAAGGAGAAGGAGAAGGTGAAGGCTGGAGGGTGAATCAGAAGAAGTAGAAGAAGGAGAAGGAGAAGGTGAAGTCTGGAGGGTGAAGCAGAAGAAGCAGAAGAAGGAGAAGAAGGAGAAGCAGAAGGTGAAGTCTGGAGGGTGAATCAGAAGAAGTAGAAGAAGGAGAAGTAGAAGGTGAAGTCTGGAGGGTGAATCAGAAGAAGTAGAAGAAGGAGAAGGAGAAGGTGTAGTCTGGAGGGTGAATCAGAAGAAGTAGACGAAGGAGAAGGAAAAGGTGAAGTCTGGAGGGTGAATCAGAAGAAGCAAAAGAAGGAGAAGGAGAAGGTGAAGTCTGGAGGGTGAATCAGAAGAAGTAGAAGAAGGAGAAGGAGAAGGTGAAGTCTGGAGGGTGAATCAGAAGAAGCAGAAGAAGGAGAAGGAGAAGTTGAAGTCTGGAGGGTGAATCAGAAGAAGCAGAAGAAGGAGAAGGAGAAGGTGATGTCTGGAGGGTGAATCAGAAGAAGCAGAAGAAGGAGAAGGAGAAGGTGAAGTCTGGAGGGTGAATCAGAAGAAGCAGAAGAAGTAGAAGGAGAAGGTGAAGTCTGGAGGGTGAATCAGAAGAAGTAGAAGAAGGAGAAGGAGAAGGTGAAGTCTGGAGGGTGAATCAGAAGAAGCAGAAGAAGGAGAAGGAGAAGGTGAAGTCAGGAGGGTGAATCAGAAGAAGCAGAAGAAGGAGAAGGAGAAGGTGAAGTCTGGAGGGTGAATCAGAAGAAGCAGAAGAAGGAGAAGGAGATGGTGAAGACTGGAGGGTGAATCAGAAGAAGTAGAAGAAGGAGAAGGAGAAGGTGAAGTCTGGAGGGTGAATCAGAAGAAGTAGAAGAAGGAGAAGGAGAAGGCGAAGTCGGGAGGGTGAATCAGAAGAAGCAGAAGAAGGAGAAGGAGAAGGTGAAGTCTGGAGGGTGAATCAGAAGAAGCAGAAGAAGGAGAAGGAGCAGATGAAGTCTGGAGGGTGAATCAGAAGAAGTAGAAGAAGGAGAAGGTGAAGTCTGGAGGGTGAATCAGAAGAAGCAGAAGAAGGAGAAGGAGAAGGTGAATACTGAAGGGTGAATCAGAAGAAGGAGAAGAAGGAGAAGGAGAAGGTGAAGTCTGGAGGGTGAATCAGAAGAAGCAGAAGAAGGAGAAGGAGAAGGTGAAGTCTGGAGGGTGAATCAGAAGAAGCAGAAGAAGGAGAAGGAGAAGGTGAAGTCTGGAGGGCGAATCAGAAGAAGTAGAAGAAGGAGAAGGAGAAGGTGAAGTCTGGAGGGTGAATCAGAAGAAGTAGAAGAAGGAGAAGGAGAAGGTGAAGTCTGGAGGGTGAATCAGAAGAAGCAGAAGAAGGAGAAGGAGAAGGTGAAGTCTGGAGGGTGAATCAGAAGAAGCAGAAGAAGGAGAAGGAGAAGATGAAGTCTGGAGGGTGAATCAGAAGAAGTAGAAGAAGGAGAAGGAGAAGGTGAAGTCTGGAGGGTGAATCAGAAGAAGCAGAAGAAGGAGAAGGAGAAGGTGAAGTCTGGAGGGTGAATCAGAAGAAGCAGAATAAGGAGAAGGAGAAGGTGAAGTCTAGAGGGTGAATCAGAAGAAGCAGAAGAAGGAGATGGAGAAGATGAAGTCTGGAGGGTGAATCAGAAGAAGCAGAATAAGGAGAAGGAGAAGGTGAAGTCTGGAGGGTGAATCAGAAGAAGCAGAAGAAGGAGAAGGAGAAGCAGAAGGTGAAGTCTGGAGGGTGAATCAGAAGAAGTAGAAGAAGGAGAAGGAGAAGGTGAAGTCTGGAGGGTGAAGCAGAAGAAGTAGAAGAAGGAGAAGTAGAAGGTGAAGTCAGGAGGGTGAATCAGAAGAAGTAGAAGAAGGAGAAGGAGAAGGTGAAGTCAGGAGGGTGAATCAGAAGAAGGAGAAGGAGAAGGTGAAGTCTGGAGGGTGAATCAGAAGAATCAGAAGAAGGAGAATGAGAAGGTGAAGTCTGGAGGGTGAATCAGAAGAAGCAGAAGAAAGAGGAGAAGGTGAAGTCTGGAGGGTGAAGCAGAAGAAGTAGAAGAAGCAGAAGGAGAAGGTGAAGACTGGAGGGTGAATCAGAAGAAGTAGAAGCAGGAGAAGGAGAAGGTGAAGTCTGGGGGCTAATCAGAAGAAGTAGAAGAAGGAGAAGGAGAAGGTGAAGTCTGGAGGGTGAATCAGAAGAAGCAGAAGAAAGAGAAGGAGAAGGTGAAGTCTGGAGGGTGAATCAGAAGAAGCAGAAGAAGGAGAAGGAGAAGATGAAGTCTGGAGGGTGAATCAGAAGAAGTAGAAGAAGGAGAAGGAGAAGGTGAGGTCTGGAGGGTGAATCAGAAGAAGCAGAAGAAGGAGAAGGAGAAGGTGAAGTCTGGAGGGTGAATCAGAAGAAGCAGAAGAAGGAGAAGGAGAAGGTGAAGTCTGGAGGGTGAATCAGTAGAAGCAGAAGAAGGAGAAGGAGAAGGCGAAGTCAGGAGGGTGAATCAGAAGAAGCAGCAGAAGGAGAAGAAGAAGGTGAAGTTAGGAGAGTGAATCAGAAGAAGCAGAAGCAGGAGAAGGAGAAGGTGAAGTCAGGGGGGTGAAGCAGAAGAAGTAGAAGAAGGAGAAGGAGAAGGTGAAGTCAGGAGGGTGAAGCAGAAGAAGCAGAAGAAGGAGAAGGTGAAGTCTGGAAGGCGCAGCAGAAGAAGCAGAAGAAGGAGAAGGAGAAGGTGAAGTCTGGAGGGTGATGCAGAAGAAGCAGAAGAAGGAGAAGGAGAAGGTGAAGTCTGGAGGGTGAATCAGAAGAAGCAGAAGAAGGAGAAGGAGAAGCAGAAGGTGAAGTCTGGAGGGTGAATCAGAAGAAGTAGAAGAAGGAGAAGGAGAAGGTGAAGTCTGGAGGGTGAAGCAGAAGAAGTAGAAGAAGGAGAAGTAGAAGGTGAAGTCAGGAGGGTGAATCAGAAGAAGTAGAAGAAGGAGAAGGAGAAGGTGAAGTCAGGAGGGTGAATCAGAAGAAGGAGAAGGAGAAGGTGAAGTCTGGAGGGTGAATCAAAAGAATCAGAAGAAGGAGAAGGAGAAGGTGAAGTCTGGAGGGTGAATCAGAAGAAGCAGAAGAAAGAGAAGGAGAAGGTGAAGTCTGGAGGGTGAAGCAGAAGAAGTAGAATAAGCAGAAGGAGAAGGTGAGGACTGGAGGGTGAATCAGAAGAAGTAGAAGCAGGAGAAGGAGAAGGTGAAGTCTGGGGGCTAATCAGAAGAAGTAGAAGAAGGAGAAGGAGAAGGTGAAGTCTGGAGGGTGAATCAGAAGAATCAGAAGAAGGAGAAGGAGAAGGTGAAGTCTGGAGGGTGAATCAGAAGAAGCAGAAGAAGGAGAAGGAGAAGATGAAGTCTGGAGGGTGAATCAGAAGAAGTAGAAGAAGGAGAAGGAGAAGGTGAGGTCTGGAGGGTGAATCAGAAGAAGCAGAAGAAGGAGAAGGAGAAGGTGAAGTCTGGAGGGTGAATCAGAAGAAGCAGAAGAAGGAGAAGGAGAAGGTGAAGTCTGGAGGGTGAATCAGAAGAAGCAGAAGAAGGAGAAGGAGAAGGCGAAGTCAGGAGGGTGAATCAGAAGAAGCAGCAGAAGGAGAAGGAGAAGGTGAAGTTAGGAGAGTGAATCAGAAGAAGCAGAAGAAGGAGAAGGAGAAGGTGAAGTCAGGGGGGTGAAGCAGAAGAAGTAGAAGAAGGAGAAGGAGAAGGTGAAGTCAGGAGGGTGAAGCAGAAGAAGCAGAAGAAGGAGAAGGAGAAGGTGAAGTCTGGAAGGCGCAGCAGAAGAAGCAGAAGAAGGAGAAGGAGAAGGTGAAGTCTGGAGGGTGATGCAGAAGAAGCAGAAGAAGGAGAAGGAGAAGGTGAAGTCTGGAGGGTGAATCAGAAGAAGAAGAAGAAGGAGAAGGAGAAGGTGAAGTTAGGAGGGTGAAGCAGAAGAAGCAGAAGAAGGAGAAGGAGAAGGTGAAGTCTGGAGGGTGAAGCAGAAGAAGCAGAAGAAGGAGAAGGAGAAGGTGAAGTCTGGAGCGTGAAGCAGAAGAAGCAGAAGAAGGAGAAGGAGAAGGTGAAGTCTGGAGGGTGAATCAGAAGAAGTAGAAGAAGGAGAAGGAGAAGGTGAAGTCAGGAGGGTGAAGCAGAAGAAGCAGAAGAAGGAGAAGGAGAAGGTGAAGTCTGGAGGGTGAAGCAGAAGAAGCAGAAGAAGGAGAAGGAGAAGGTGAAGTCTGGAGGGTGAAGCAGAAGAAGCAGAAGAAGGAGAAGGAGAAAGTGAAGTCAGGAGGGTGAATCAGAAGAAGTAGAAGAAGGAGAAGGAAAAGGTGAAGTCTGGAGGGTGAATCAGAAGAAGTAGACGAAGGAGAAGTAGAAGGTGAAGTCTGGAGGGTGAATTAGAAGAAGCAGAAGAAGGAGAAGGAGAAGGTGAAGTCTGGAGGGTGAATGAGAAGAATTAGAAGAAGGAGAAGGGGAAGGGGAAGTCTGGAGGGTGGATCAGAAGAAGCAGAAGAAGGAGAAGGAGAAAGTGAAGTCTGGAGGGTGAATCAGAAGAAGCAGAAGAAGGAGAAGGAGAAGGTGAAGTATGGAGGGTGAATCAGAAGAAGCAGAAGAAGGAGAAGGAGAAGGTGAAGTCTGGAGGGTGAATCAGAAGAAGCAGAAGAAGTAGAAGGAGAAGGTGAAGTCTGGAGGGTGAATCAGAAGAAGTAGAAGAAGGAGAAGGAGAAGGTGAAGTCTGGAGGGTGAATCAGAAAAAGCAGAAGAAGGAGAAGGAGAAGGTGAAGTCAGGAGGGTGAATCAGAAGAAGCAGAAGAAGGAGAAGGAGAAGGTGAAGTCTGGAGGGCGCAGCAGAAGAAGCAGAAGAAGGAGAAGGAGAAGGTGAAGTCTGGAGGGTGAAGCAGAAGAAGCAGAAGAAGGAGAAGGAGAAGGTGAAGTCTGGAGGGTGAATCAGAAGAAGAAGAAGAAGGAGAAGGAGAAGGTGAAGTCACGAGGGTGAAGCAGAAGAAGCAGAAGAAGTAGAAGGAGAAGGTGAAGTCTGGAGGGTGAAGCAGAAGAAGCAGAAGAAGGAGAAGGAGAAGGTGAAGTCTGGAGCGTGAAGCAGAAGAAGCAGAAGAAGGAGAAGGAGAAGGTGAAGTCTGGAGGGTGAATCAGAAGAAGTAGAAGAAGGAGAAGGAGAAGGTGAAGTCAGGAGGGTGAAGCAGAAGAAGCAGAAGAAGGAGAAGGAGAAGGTGATGTCTGGAGGGTGAAGCAGAAGAAGCAGAAGAAGGAGAAGGAGAAGGTGAAGTCTGGAGGGTGAAGCAGAAGAAGCAGAAGAAGGAGAAGGAGAAAGTGAAGTCAGGAGGGTGAATCAGAATAAGTTTCAGAAGGAGAAGGAGAAGGTGAAGTCTGGAGGGTGAATCAGAAGAAGTAGAAGAAGGAGAAGGAGAAGGTGAAGGCTGGAGGGTGAATCAGAAGAAGTAGAAGAAGGAGAAGGAGAAGGTGAAGTCTGGAGGGTGAATCAGAAGAAGCAGAAGAAGGAGAAGGAGAAGGTGAAGTCTGGAGGGAGAAGCAGAAGAAGAAGAAGAAGGAGAAGGAGAAGGTGAAGTCTGGAGGGTGAATCAGAAGAAGTAGAAGAAGGAGAAGGAAAAGGTGAAGTCTGGAGGGTGAATCAGAAGAAGTAGAAGAAGGAGAAGGAGAAGGTGAAGTCTGGAGGGTGAATCAGAAGAAGCAGAAGAAGGAGAAGGAGAAGGTGAAGTCTGGAGGGTGAATCAGAAGAAGTAGAAGAAGGAGAAGGAGAAGGTGTAGTCTGGAGGGTGAATCAGAAGAAGTAGACGAAGGAGAAGTAGAAGGTGAAGTCTGGAGGGTGAATCAGAAGAAGCAGAAGAAGGAGAAGGAGAAGGTGAAGTCTGGAGGGTGAATGAGAAGAAGTAGAAGAAGGAGAAGGAGAAGGTGAAGTCTGGAGGGTGAATCAGAAGAAGCAGAAGAAGGAGAAGGAGAAAGTGAAGTCTGGAGGGTGAATCAGAAGAAGCAGAAGAAGGAGAAGGAGAAGGTGAAGTATGGAGGGTGAATCAGAAGAAGCAGAAGAAGGAGAAGGAGAAGGTGAAGTCTGGAGGATGAATCAGAAGAAGCAGAAGAAGTAGAAGGAGAAGGTGAAGTCTGGAGGGTGAATCAGAAGAAGTAGAAGAAGGAGAAGGAGAAGGTGAAGTCTGGAGGGTGAATCAGAAAAAGCAGAAGAAGGAGAAGGAGAAGGTGAAGTCAGGAGGGTGAATCAGAAGAAGCAGAAGAAGGAGGAGGAGAAGGTGCAGTCTGGAGGGTGAATCAGAAGAAGCAGAAGAAGGAGAAGGAGGAGGTGAAGACTGGAGGGTGAATCAGAAGAAGTAGAAGAAGGAGAAGGAGAAGGTGAAGTCTGGAGGGTGAATCAGAAGAAGTAGAAGAAGGAGAAGGAGAAGGCGAAGTCTGGAGGGTGAATCAGAAGAAGCAGAAGAAGGAGAAGGAGAAGGTGAAGTCTGGAGGGTGAATCAGAAGAAGCAGAAGAAGGAGAAGGAGAAGATGAAGTCTGGAGGGTGAATCAGAAGAATTAGAAGAAGGAGAAGGAGAAGGTGAGGTCTGGAGGGTGAATCAGAAGAAGCAGAAGAAGGAGAAGGAGAAGGTGAAGTCTGAAGGGTGAATCAGAAGAAGCAGAAGAAGGAGAAGGAGAAGGTGAAGTCTGGAGGGAGAAGCAGAAGAAGAAGAAGAAGGAGAAGGAGAAGGTGAAGTCTGGAGGGTGAATCAGAAGAAGTAGAAGAAGGAGAAGGAAAAGGTGAAGTCTGGAGGGTGAATCAGAAGAAGTAGAAGAAGGAGAAGGAGAAGGTGAAGTCTGGAGGGTGAATCAGAAGAAGCAGAAGAAGGAGAAGGAGAAGGTGAAGTCTGGAGGGTGAATCAGAAGAAGTAGAAGAAGGAGAAGGAGAAGGTGTAGTCTGGAGGGTGAATCAGAAGAAGTAGACGAAGGAGAAGTAGAAGGTGAAGTCTGGAGGGTGAATCAGAAGAAGCAGAAGAAGGAGAAGGAGAAGGTGAAGTCTGGAGGGTGAATGAGAAGAAGTAGAAGAAGGAGAAGGAGAAGGTGAAGTCTGGAGGGTGAATCAGAAGAAGCAGAAGAAGGAGAAGGAGAAAGTGAAGTCTGGAGGGTGAATCAGAAGAAGCAGAAGAAGGAGAAGGAGAAGGTGAAGTATGGAGGGTGAATCAGAAGAAGCAGAAGAAGGAGAAGGAGAAGGTGAAGTCTGGAGGATGAATCAGAAGAAGCAGAAGAAGTAGAAGGAGAAGGTGAAGTCTGGAGGGTGAATCAGAAGAAGTAGAAGAAGGAGAAGGAGAAGGTGAAGTCTGGAGGGTGAATCAGAAAAAGCAGAAGAAGGAGAAGGAGAAGGTGAAGTCAGGAGGGTGAATCAGAAGAAGCAGAAGAAGGAGGAGGAGAAGGTGAAGTCTGGAGGGTGAATCAGAAGAAGCAGAAGAAGGAGAAGGAGGAGGTGAAGACTGGAGGGTGAATCAGAAGAAGTAGAAGAAGGAGAAGGAGAAGGTGAAGTCTGGAGGGTGAATCAGAAGAAGTAGAAGAAGGAGAAGGAGAAGGCGAAGTCTGGAGGGTGAATCAGAAGAAGCAGAAGAAGGAGAAGGAGAAGGTGAAGTCTGGAGGGTGAATCAGAAGAAGCAGAAGAAGGAGAAGGAGAAGATGAAGTCTGGAGGGTGAATCAGAAGAATTAGAAGAAGGAGAAGGAGAA
This sequence comes from Somniosus microcephalus, assembly GCF_052327205.1. Classification (NCBI taxonomy): domain Eukaryota; kingdom Metazoa; phylum Chordata; class Chondrichthyes; order Squaliformes; family Somniosidae; genus Somniosus; species Somniosus microcephalus. The sequence continues at coordinate 71,978 of NW_028225852.1, read as the reverse complement.
GGTGAGGTCTGGAGGGTGAATCAGAAGAAGCAGAAGAAGGAGAAGGAGAAGGTGAAGTCTGAAGGGTGAATCAGAAGAAGTAGAAGAAGGAGAAGGAGAAGGTGAAGTCTGGAGGGTGAATCAGAAGAAGTAGAAGAAGGAGAAGGAGAAGGTGAAGTCTGGAGGGTGAATCAGAAGAAGCAGAAGAAGGAGAAGGAGAAGGTGAAGTCTGGAGGGTGAATCAGAAGAAGTAGAAGAAGGAGAAGGTGAAGTCTGGAGGGTGAATCAGAAGAAGCAGAAGAAGGAGAAGGAGAAGGTGAAGTCTGGAGGGTGAATCAGAAGAAGCAGAAGAAGGAGAAGGAGAAGGTGAAGTCTGGAGGGTGAATCAGAAGAAGCAGAAGAAGGAGAAGGAGAAGGTGAAGTCTGGAGGGTGAATCAGAAGAAGCAGAAGAAGTAGAAGGAGAAGGTTATGTCTGGAGGGTGAATCAGAAGAAGTAGAAGAAGGAGAAGGAGAAGGTGAAATCCGGAGGGTGAATCAGAAGAAGCAGAAGAAGGAGAAGGAGAAGGTGAAGTCAGGAGGGTGAATCAGAAGAAGCAGAAGAAGGAGAAGGAGAAGGTGAAGTCTGGAGGGTGAATCAGAAGAAGCAGAAGAAGGAGATGGAGAAGGTGAAGACTGGAGGGTGAATCAGAAGAAGTAGAAGAAGGAGAAGGAGAAGGTGAAGTCTGGAGGGTGAATCAGAAGAAGTAGAAGAGGGAGAAGGAGAAGGCGAAGTCTGGAGGGTGAATCAGAAGAAGCTGAAGAAGGAGAAGGAGAAGCTGAAGTCTGGAGGGTGAAACAGAAGAAGCAGAAGAAGGAGAAGGAGAAGATGAAGTTTGGAGGGTGAATCAGAAGAAGCAGAAGAAGGAGGAGGAGAAGGTGAAGTCTGGAGGGTGAATCAGAAGAAGCAGAAGAAGGAGAAGGAGGAGGTGAAGACTGGAGGGTGAATCAGAAGAAGTAGAAGAAGGAGAAGGAGAAGGTGAAGTCTGGAGGGTGAATCAGAAGAAGTAGAAGAAGGAGAAGGAGAAGGCGAAGTCTGGAGGGTGAATCAGAAGAAGCAGAAGATGGAGAAGGAGAAGGTGAAGTCTGGAGGGTGAATCAGAAGAAGCAGAAGAAGGAGAAGGAGAAGATGAAGTCTGGAGGGTGAATCAGAAGAATTAGAAGAAGGAGAAGGAGAAGGTGAGGTCTGGAGGGTGAATCAGAAGAAGCAGAAGAAGGAGAAGGAGAAGGTGAAGTCTGAAGGGTGAATCAGAAGAAGCAGAAGAAGGAGAAGGAGAAGGTGAAGTCTGGAGGGTGAATCAGAAGAAGCAGAAGAAGGAGAAGGAGAAGGTGAAGTCTGGAGGGTGAATCAGAAGAAGCAGAAGAAGGAGAAGGAGAAGGTGAAGTCTGGAGGGTGAATCAGAAGAAGTAGAAGAAGGAGAAGGAGAAGGTGAAGTCTGGAGGGTGAATCAGAAGAAGTAGAAGAAGGAGAAGGAGAAGGTGAAGTCTGGAGGGTGAATCAGAAGAAGCAGAAGAAGGAGAAGGAGAAGGTGAAGTCTGGAGGGTGAATCAGAAGAAGTAGAAGAAGGAGAAGGTGAAGTCTGGAGGGTGAATCAGAAGAAGCAGAAGAAGGAGAAGGAGAAGGTGAAGTCTGGAGGGTGAATCAGAAGAAGCAGAAGAAGGAGAAGGAGAAGGTGAAGTCTGGAGGGTGAATCAGAAGAAGCAGAAGAAGGAGAAGGAGAAGGTGAAGTCTGGAGGGTGAATCAGAAGAAGCAGAAGAAGTAGAAGGAGAAGGTTATGTCTGGAGGGTGAATCAGAAGAAGTAGAAGAAGGAGAAGGAGAAGGTGAAATCTGGAGGGTGAATCAGAAGAAGCAGAAGAAGGAGAAGGAGAAGGTGAAGTCAGGAGGGTGAATCAGAAGAAGCAGAAGAAGGAGAAGGAGAAGGTGAAGTCTGGAGGGTGAATCAGAAGAAGCAGAAGAAGGAGATGGAGAAGGTGAAGACTGGAGGGTGAATCAGAAGAAGTAGAAGAAGGAGAAGGAGAAGGTGAAGTCTGGAGGGTGAATCAGAAGAAGTAGAAGAGGGAGAAGGAGAAGGCGAAGTCTGGAGGGTGAATCAGAAGAAGCTGAAGAAGGAGAAGGAGAAGCTGAAGTCTGGAGGGTGAAACAGAAGAAGCAGAAGAAGGAGAAGGAGAAGATGAAGTTTGGAGGTTGAATCAGAAGAAGTAGAAGAAGGAGAAGGAGAAGGTGAGGTCTGGAGGGTGAATCAGAAGAAGCAGAAGAAGGAGAAGGAGAAGGTGAAGTCTGAAGGGTGAATCAGAAGATGCAGAAGAAGGAGAAGGAGAAGGTGAAGTCTGGAGGGTGAATCAGAAGAAGCAGAAGAAAGAGAAGGAGAAGGTGAAGTCTGGAGGGTGAATCAGAAGAAGTAGAAGAAGGAGAAGGAGAAGGTGTAGTCTGGAGGGTGAATCAGAAGAAGTAGACGAAGGAGAAGTAGAAGGTGAAGTCTGGAGGGTGAATCAGAAGAAGCAGAAGAAGGAGAAGGAGAAGGTGAAGTCTGGAGGGTGAATGAGAAGAAGTAGAAGAAGGAGAAGGAGAAGGTGAAGTCTGGAGGGTGAATCAGAAGAAGCAGAAGAAGGAGAAGGAGAAAGTGAAGTCTGGAGGGTGAATCAGAAGAAGCAGAAGAAGGAGAAGGAGAAGGTGAAGTATGGAGGGTGAATCAGAAGAAGCAGAAGAAGGAGAAGGAGAAGGTGAAGTCTGGAGGATGAATCAGAAGAAGCAGAAGAAGTAGAAGGAGAAGGTGAAGTCTGGAGGGTGAATCAGAAGAAGTAGAAGAAGGAGAAGGAGAAGGTGAAGTCTGGAGGGTGAATCAGAAAAAGCAGAAGAAGGAGAAGGAGAAGGTGAAGTCAGGAGGGTGAATCAGAAGAAGCAGAAGAAGGAGGAGGAGAAGGTGAAGTCTGGAGGGTGAATCAGAAGAAGCAGAAGAAGGAGAAGGAGGAGGTGAAGACTGGAGGGTGAATCAGAAGAAGTAGAAGAAGGAGAAGGAGAAGGTGAAGTCTGGAGGGTGAATCAGAAGAAGTAGAAGAAGGAGAAGGAGAAGGCGAAGTCTGGAGGGTGAATCAGAAGAAGCAGAAGAAGGAGAAGGAGAAGGTGAAGTCTGGAGGGTGAATCAGAAGAAGCAGAAGAAGGAGAAGGAGAAGATGAAGTCTGGAGGGTGAATCAGAAGAATTAGAAGAAGGAGAAGGAGAAGGTGAGGTCTGGAGGGTGAATCAGAAGAAGCAGAAGAAGGAGAAGGAGAAGGTGAAGTCTGAAGGGTGAATCAGAAGAAGCAGAAGAAGGAGAAGGAGAAGGTGAAGTCTGGAGGGTGAATCAGAAGAAGCAGAAGAAGGAGAAGGAGAAGGTGAAGTCTGGAGGGTGAATCAGAAGAAGCAGAAGAAGGAGAAGGAGAAGGTGAAGTCTGGAGGGTGAATCAGAAGAAGTAGAAGAAGGAGAAGGAGAAGGTGAAGTCTGGAGGGTGAATCAGAAGAAGTAGAAGAAGGAGAAGGAGAAGGTGAAGTCTGGAGGGTGAATCAGAAGAAGCAGAAGAAGGAGAAGGAGAAGGTGAAGTCTGGAAGGTGAATCAGAAGAAGTAGAAGAAGGAGAAGGTGAAGTCTGGAGGGTGAATCAGAAGAAGCAGAAGAAGGAGAAGGAGAAGGTGAAGTCTGGAGGGTGAATCAGAAGAAGCAGAAGAAGGAGAAGGAGAAGGTGAAGTCTGGAGGGTGAATCAGAAGAAGCAGAAGAAGGAGAAGGAGAAGGTGAAGTCTGGAGGGTGAATCAGAAGAAGCAGAAGAAGTAGAAGGAGAAGGTTATGTCTGGAGGGTGAATCAGAAGAAGTAGAAGAAGGAGAAGGAGAAGGTGAAATCTGGAGGGTGAATCAGAAGAAGCAGAAGAAGGAGAAGGAGAAGGTGAAGTCAGGAGGGTGAATCAGAAGAAGCAGAAGAAGGAGAAGGAGAAGGTGAAGTCTGGAGGGTGAATCAGAAGAAGCAGAAGAAGGAGATGGAGAAGGTGAAGACTGGAGGGTGAATCAGAAGAAGTAGAAGAAGGAGAAGGAGAAGGTGAAGTCTGGAGGGTGAATCAGAAGAAGTAGAAGAGGGAGAAGGAGAAGGCGAAGTCTGGAGGGTGAATCAGAAGAAGCTGAAGAAGGAGAAGGAGAAGCTGAAGTCTGGAGGGTGAAACAGAAGAAGCAGAAGAAGGAGAAGGAGAAGATGAAGTTTGGAGGGTGAATCAGAAGAAGTAGAAGAAGGAGAAGGAGAAGGTGAGGTCTGGAGGGTGAATCAGAAGAAGCAGAAGAAGGAGAAGGAGAAGGTGAAGTCTGAAGGGTGAATCAGAAGATGCAGAAGAAGGAGAAGGAGAAGGTGCAGTCTGGAGGGTGAATCAGAAGAAGCAGAAGAAAGAGAAGGAGAAGGTGAAGTCTGGAGGGTGAATCAGAAGAAGCAGAAGAAGGAGAAGGAGAAGGTGAAGTCTGGAGGGTGAATCAGAAGAAGTAGAAGGAGGAGAAGGAGAAGGTGAAGTCTGGAGGGTGAATCAGAAGAAGTAGAAGAAGGAGAAGGAGAAGGTGATATCTGGAGGGTGAATCAGAAGAAGCAGAAGAAGGAGAAGGAGAAGGTGATGTCTGGAGGGTGAATCAGAAGAAGCAGAAGAAGGAGAAGGAGAAGATGAAGTCTGGAGGGTGAATCAGAAGAAGTAGAAGAAGGAGAAGGAGAAGGTGAAGTCTGGAGGGTGAATCAGAAGAAGCAGAAGCAGGAGAAGGAGAAGGTGAAGTCTGGAGGGTGAAGCAGAAGAAGCAGAAGAAGGAGAAGGAGAAGGTGAAGTCTGGAGGGTGAATCAGAAGAAGCAGAATAAGGAGAAGGAGAAGGTGAAGTCTAGAGGGTGAATCAGAAGAAGCAGAAGAAGGAGAAGGAGAAGGTGAAGTCTGGAGGGTGAATCAGAAGAAGTAGAAGAAGGAGAAGGTGAAGGTGAAGTCTGGAGGGTGTAGCAGAAGAGGTAGAAGAAGGAGAAGGAGAAGGTGAAGTCAGGAGGGTGAATCAGTAGAAGTAGAAGAAGGAGAAGGAGAAGGTGAAGTCAGGAGGGTGAATCAGAAGAAGCAGAAGAAGGAGAAGGAGAAGGTGAAGTCTGGAAGGTGAATCAGAAGAATCAGAAGAAGGAGAAGGAGAAGGTGAAGTCTGGAGGGTGAATCAGAAGAAGCAGAAGAAAGAGAAGGAGAAGGTGAAGTCTGGAGGGTGAAGCAGAAGAAGCAGAAGAAGGAGAAGGAGAAGGTGAAAGCTGGAGGGTGAATCAGAAGAAGGAGAAGAAGGAGAAGGAGAAGGTGAAGTCTGGAGGGTGAATCAGAAGAAGTAGAAGAAGGAGAAGGAGAAGGTGAAGTCTGGAGGGTGAATCAGAAGAAGCAGAAGAAGGAGAAGGAGAAGGTGAAGTCTGGAGGGTGAATCAGAAGAAGCAGAAGAAGGAGAAGGAGACGATGAAGTCTGGAGGGTGAATCAGAAGAAGTAGAAGAAGGAGAAGGAGAAGGTGAGGTCTGGAGGGTGAATCAGAAGAAGCAGAAGAAGGAGAAGGAGAAGGTGAAGTCTGGAGGGTGAATCAGAAGAAGCAGAAGAAGGAGAAGGAGAAGGTGAAGTCTGGAGGGTGAATCAGAAGAAGCAGAAGAAGGAGAAGGAGAAGGTGAAGTCAGGAGGGAGAATCAGAAGAAGCAGAAGAAGGAGAAGGAGAAGATGAAGTTAGGAGGGTGAATCAGAAGAAGCAGAAGAAGGAGAAGGAGAAGGTGAAGTCAGGGGGGTGAAGCAGAAGAAGTAGAAGAAGGAGAAGGAGAAGGTGAAGTCAGGAGGGTGAAGCTGAAGAAGCAGAAGAAGGAGAAGGAGAAGGTGAAGTCTGGAGGGCGCAGCAGAAGAAGCAGAAGAAGGAGAAGGAGAAGGTGAAGTCTGGAGGGTGAAGCAGAAGAAGCAGAAGAAGGAGAAGGAGAAGGTGAGGTCTGGAGGGTGAATCAGAAGAAGCAGAAGAAGGAGAAGGAGAAGGTGAAGTCTGGAGGGGGAATCAGAAGAAGCAGAAGAAGGAGAAGGAGAAGGTGAAGTCTGGAGGGTGAATCAGAAGAAGCAGAAGAAGGAGAAGGAGAAGGTGAAGTCAGGAGGTAGAATCAGAAGAAGCAGAAGAAGGAGAAGGAGAAGGTGAAGTTAGGAGGGTGAATCAGAAGAAGCAGAAGAAGGAGAAGGAGAAGGTGAAGTCAGGGGGGTGAAGCAGAAGAAGTAGAAGAAGGAGAAGGAGAAGGTGAAGTCAGGAGGGTGAAGCTGAAGAAGCAGAAGAAGGAGAAGCAGAAGGTGAAGTCTGGAGGGCGCAGCAGAAGAAGCAGAAGAAGGAGAAGGAGAAGGTGAAGTCTGGAGGGTGAAGCAGAAGAAGCAGAAGAAGGAGAAGGAGAAGGTGAAGTCTGGAGGGTGAATCAGAAGAAGTAGAAGAAGGAGAAGGAGAAGTTGATGTCAGGAGGGTGAAGCAGAAGAAGCAGTAGAAGGAGAAGGAGAAGGTGAAGTCTGGAGGGTGAAGCAGAAGAAGCAGAAGAAGGAGAAGGAGAAGGTGAAGTCTGGAGGGTGAAGCAGACGAAGCAGAACAAGGAGAAGGAGAAGGTGAAGTCTGGAGGGTGAAGCAGAAGAAGCAGAAGAAGGAGAAGGAGAAAGTTAAGTCAGGAGGGTGAATCAGAAGAAGTAGAAGAAGGAGAAGGAGAAGGTGAAGTCTGGAGGGTGAATCAGAAGAAGGAGAAGAAGGAGAAGGAGAAGGTGAAGGCTGGAGGGTGAATCAGAAGAAGTAGAAGAAGGAGAAGGAGAAGGTGAAGTCTGGAGGGTGAAGCAGAAGAAGCAGAAGAAGGAGAAGGAGAAGGTGAAGTCTGGAGCGTGAAGCAGAAGAAGCAGAAGAAGGAGAAGGAGAAGGTGAAGTCTGGAGGGTGAATCAGAAGAAGTAGAAGAAGGAGAAGGAGAAGGTGAAGTCTGGAGGGTGAATCAGAAGAAGCAGAAGAAGGAGAAGGAGAAGGTGAAGTCTGGAGGGTGAAGCAGAAGAAGCAGAAGAAGGAGAAGGAGAAGGTGAAGTCTGGAGGGTGAAGCAGAAGAAGCAGAAGAAGGAGAAGGAGAAAGTGAAGTCAGGAGGGTGAATCAGAATAAGTATAAGAAGGAGAAGGAGAAGGTGAAGTCTGGAGGGTGAATCAGAAGAAGTAGAAGAAGGAGAAGTAGAAGGTGAAGTCTAGAGGGAGAAGCAGAAGAAGTAGAAGAAGGAGAAGGAGAAGGTGAAGTCTGGATGGTGAATCAGAAGAAGTAGAAGAAGGAGAAGGAGAAGGTGACGTCTGGAGGGTGAATCAGAAGAAGTAGAAGAAGGAGAAGGAGAAGGTGAAGTCTGGAGGGTGAATCAGAAGAAGCAGAAGAAGGAGAAGGAGAAGGTGAAGTCTGGAGGGTGAATCAGAAGAAGCAGAAGAAGGAGAAGGAGAAGGTGAAGTCTGGAGGGTGAATCAGAAGAAGCAGAAGAAGGAGAAGGAGAAGGTGAAGTCTGGAGGGTGAATCAGAAGAAGCAGAAGAAGGAGAAGGAGAAGGTGAAGTCTGGAGGGTGAATCAGAAGAAGCAGAAGAAGTAGAAGGAGAAGGTTATGTCTGGAGGGTGAATCAGAAGAAGTAGAAGAAGGAGAAGGAGAAGGTGAAATCTGGAGGGTGAATCAGAAGAAGCAGAAGAAGGAGAAGGAGAAGGTGAAGTCAGGAGGGTGAATCAGAAGAAGCAGAAGAAGGAGAAGGTGAAGTCTGGAGGGTGAATCAGAAGAAGCAGAAGAAGGAGATGGAGAAGGTGAAGACTGGAGGGTGAATCAGAAGAAGTAGAAGAAGGAGAAGGAGAAGGTGAAGTCTGGAGGGTGAATCAGAAGAAGTAGAAGAGGGAGAAGGAGAAGGCGAAGTCTGGAGGGTGAATCAGAAGAAGCTGAAGAAGGAGAAGGAGAAGCTGAAGTCTGGAGGGTGAAACAGAAGAAGCAGAAGAAGGAGAAGGAGAAGATGAAGTTTGGAGGGTGAATCAGAAGAAGTAGAAGAAGGAGAAGGAGAAGGTGAGGTCTGGAGGGTGAATCAGAAGAAGCAGAAGAAGGAGAAGGAGAAGGTGAAGTCTGAAGGGTGAATCAGAAGATGCAGAAGAAGGAGAAGGAGAAGGTGAAGTCTGGAGGGTGAATCAGAAGAAGCAGAAGAAAGAGAAGGAGAAGGTGAAGTCTGGAGGGTGAATCAGAAGAAGCAGAAGAAGGAGAAGGAGAAGGTGAAGTCTGGAGGGTGAATCAGAAGAAGTAGAAGGAGGAGAAGGAGAAGGTGAAGTCTGGAGGGTGAATCAGAAGAAGTAGAAGAAGGAGAAGGAGAAGGTGATATCTGGAGGGTGAATCAGAAGAAGCAGAAGAAGGAGAAGGAGAAGGTGATGTCTGGAGGGTGAATCAGAAGAAGCAGAAGAAGGAGAAGGAGAAGATGAAGTCTGGAGGGTGAATCAGAAGAAGTAGAAGAAGGAGAAGGAGAAGGTGAAGTCTGGAGGGTGAATCAGAAGAAGCAGAAGAAGGAGAAGGAGAAGGTGAAGTCTGGAGGGTGAAGCAGAAGAAGCAGAAGAAGGAGAAGGAGAAGGTGAAGTCTGGAGGGTGAATCAGAAGAAGCAGAATAAGGAGAAGGAGAAGGTGAAGTCTAGAGGGTGAATCAGAAGAAGCAGAAGAAGGAGAAGGAGAAGGTGAAGTCTGGAGGGTGAATCAGAAGAAGTAGAAGAAGGAGAAGGAGAAGGTGAAGTCTGGAGGGTGTAGCAGAAGAGGTAGAAGAAGGAGAAGGAGAAGGTGAAGTCAGGAGGGTGAATCAGTAGAAGTAGAAGAAGGAGAAGGAGAAGGTGAAGTCAGGAGGGTGAATCAGAAGAAGCAGAAGAAGGAGAAGGAGAAGGTGAAGTCTGGAAGGTGAATCAGAAGAATCAGAAGAAGGAGAAGGAGAAGGTGAAGTCTGGAGGGTGAATCAGAAGAAGCAGAAGAAAGAGAAGGAGAAGGTGAAGTCTGGAGGGTGAAGCAGAAGAAGCAGAAGAAGGAGAAGGAGAAGGTGAAAGCTGGAGGGTGAATCAGAAGAAGGAGAAGAAGGAGAAGGAGAAGGTGAAGTCTGGAGGGTGAATCAGAAGAAGTAGAAGAAGGAGAAGGAGAAGGTGAAGTCTGGAGGGTGAATCAGAAGAAGCAGAAGAAGGAGAAGGAGAAGGTGAAGTCTGGAGGGTGAATCAGAAGAAGTAGAAGAAGGAGAAGGAGAAGGTGAAGTCTGGAGGGTGTAGCAGAAGAGGTAGAAGAAGGAGAAGGAGAAGGTGAAGTCAGGAGGGTGAATCAGTAGAAGTAGAAGAAGGAGAAGGAGAAGGTGAAGTCAGGAGGGTGAATCAGAAGAAGCAGAAGAAGGAGAAGGAGAAGGTGAAGTCTGGAAGGTGAATCAGAAGAATCAGAAGAAGGAGAAGGAGAAGGTGAAGTCTGGAGGGTGAATCAGAAGAAGCAGAAGAAAGAGAAGGAGAAGGTGAAGTCTGGAGGGTGAAGCAGAAGAAGCAGAAGAAGGAGAAGGAGAAGGTGAAAGCTGGAGGGTGAATCAGAAGAAGGAGAAGAAGGAGAAGGAGAAGGTGAAGTCTGGAGGGTGAATCAGAAGAAGTAGAAGAAGGAGAAGGAGAAGGTGAAGTCTGGAGGGTGAATCAGAAGAAGCAGAAGAAGGAGAAGGAGAAGGTGAAGTCTGGAGGGTGAATCAGAAGAAGCAGAAGAAGGAGAAGGAGACGATGAAGTCTGGAGGGTGAATCAGAAGAAGTAGAAGAAGGAGAAGGAGAAGGTGAGGTCTGGAGGGTGAATCAGAAGAAGCAGAAGAAGGAGAAGGAGAAGGTGAAGTCTGGAGGGTGAATCAGAAGAAGCAGAAGAAGGAGAAGGAGAAGGTGAAGTCTGGAGGGTGAATCAGAAGAAGCAGAAGAAGGAGAAGGAGAAGGTGAAGTCAGGAGGGAGAATCAGAAGAAGCAGAAGAAGGAGAAGGAGAAGATGAAGTTAGGAGGGTGAATCAGAAGAAGCAGAAGAAGGAGAAGGAGAAGGTGAAGTCAGGGGGGTGAAGCAGAAGAAGTAGAAGAAGGAGAAGGAGAAGGTGAAGTCAGGAGGGTGAAGCTGAAGAAGCAGAAGAAGGAGAAGGAGAAGGTGAAGTCTGGAGGGCGCAGCAGAAGAAGCAGAAGAAGGAGAAGGAGAAGGTGAAGTCTGGAGGGTGAAGCAGAAGAAGCAGAAGAAGGAGAAGGAGAAGGTGAGGTCTGGAGGGTGAATCAGAAGAAGCAGAAGAAGGAGAAGGAGAAGGTGAAGTCTGGAGGGGGAATCAGAAGAAGCAGAAGAAGGAGAAGGAGAAGGTGAAGTCTGGAGGGTGAATCAGAAGAAGCAGAAGAAGGAGAAGGAGAAGGTGAAGTCAGGAGGTAGAATCAGAAGAAGCAGAAGAAGGAGAAGGAGAAGGTGAAGTTAGGAGGGTGAATCAGAAGAAGCAGAAGAAGGAGAAGGAGAAGGTGAAGTCAGGGGGGTGAAGCAGAAGAAGTAGAAGAAGGAGAAGGAGAAGGTGAAGTCAGGAGGGTGAAGCTGAAGAAGCAGAAGAAGGAGAAGCAGAAGGTGAAGTCTGGAGGGCGCAGCAGAAGAAGCAGAAGAAGGAGAAGGAGAAGGTGAAGTCTGGAGGGTGAAGCAGAAGAAGCAGAAGAAGGAGAAGGAGAAGGTGAAGTCTGGAGGGTGAATCAGAAGAAGTAGAAGAAGGAGAAGGAGAAGTTGATGTCAGGAGGGTGAAGCAGAAGAAGCAGTAGAAGGAGAAGGAGAAGGTGAAGTCTGGAGGGTGAAGCAGAAGAAGCAGAAGAAGGAGAAGGAGAAGGTGAAGTCTGGAGGGTGAAGCAGAAGAAGCAGAACAAGGAGAAGGAGAAGGTGAAGTCTGGAGGGTGAAGCAGAAGAAGCAGAAGAAGGAGAAGGAGAAAGTGAAGTCAGGAGGGTGAATCAGAAGAAGTAGAAGAAGGAGAAGGAGAAGGTGAAGTCTGGAGGGTGAATCAGAAGAAGGAGAAGAAGGAGAAGGAGAAGGTGAAGGCTGGAGGGTGAATCAGAAGAAGTAGAAGAAGGAGAAGGAGAAGGTGAAGTCTGGAGGGTGAAGCAGAAGAAGCAGAAGAAGGAGAAGGAGAAGGTGAAGTCTGGAGCGTGAAGCAGAAGAAGCAGAAGAAGGAGAAGGAGAAGGTGAAGTCTGGAGGGTGAATCAGAAGAAGTAGAAGAAGGAGAAGGAGAAGGTGAAGTCTGGAGGGTGAATCAGAAGAAGCAGAAGAAGGAGAAGGAGAAGGTGAAGTCTGGAGGGTGAAGCAGAAGAAGCAGAAGAAGGAGAAGGAGAAGGTGAAGTCTGGAGGGTGAAGCAGAAGAAGCAGAAGAAGGAGAAGGAGAAAGTGAAGTCAGGAGGGTGAATCAGAATAAGTATAAGAAGGAGAAGGAGAAGGTGAAGTCTGGAGGGTGAATCAGAAGAAGTAGAAGAAGGAGAAGTAGAAGGTGAAGTCTAGAGGGAGAAGCAGAAGAAGTAGAAGAAGGAGAAGGAGAAGGTGAAGTCTGGAGGATGAATCAGAAGAAGTAGAAGAAGGAGAAGGAAAAGGTGAAGTCTGGAGGGTGAATCAGAAGAAGTAGAAGAAGGAGAAGGAGAAGGTGAAGTCTGGAGGGTGAATCAGAAGAAGTAGAAGAAGGAGAAGGAGAAGGTGTAGTCTGGAGGTTGAATCAGAAGAAGTAGACGAAGGAGAAGTAGAAGGTGAAGTCTGGAGGGTGAATCAGAAGAAGCAGAAGAAGGAGAAGGAGAAGGTGAAGTCTGGAGGGTGAATGAGAAGAAGTAGAAGAAGGAGAAGGAGAAGGTGAAGTCTGGAGGGTGAATCAGAAGAAGCAGAAGAAGGAGAAGGAGAAAGTGAAGTCTGGAGGGTGAATCAGAAGAAGCAGAAGAAGGAGAAGGAGAAGGTGAAGTATGGAGGGTGAATCAGAAGAAGCAGAAGATGGAGAAGGAGAAGGTGAAGTCTGGAGGGTGAATCAGAAGAAGCAGAAGAAGGAGAAGGAGAAGGTGAAGTCTGGAGGGTGAATCAGAAGAAGCAGAAGAAGTAGAAGGAGAAGGTGAAGTCTGGAGGGTGAATCAGAAGAAGTAGAAGAAGGAGAAGGAGAAGGTGAAGTCAGGAGGGTGAATCAGAAGAAGCAGAAGAAGGAGGAGGAGAAGGTGAAGTCTGGAGGGTGAATCAGAAGAAGCAGAAGAAGGAGAAGGAGAAGGTGAAGTATGGAGGGTGAATCAGAAGAAGCAGAAGAAGGAGAAGTAGAAGGTGAAGTCTGGAGGGTGAATCAGAAGAAGCAGAAGAAGTAGAAGGAGAAGGTGAAGTCTGGAGGGTGAATCAGAAGAAGTAGAAGAAGGAGAAGGAGAAGGTGAAGTCAGGAGGGTGAATCAGAAGAAGCAGAAGAAGGAGGAGGAGAAGGTGAAGTCTGGAGGGTGAATCAGAAGAAGCAGAAGAAGGAGAAGGAGGAGGTGAAGACTGGAGGGTGAATCAGAAGAAGTAGAAGAAGGAGAAGGAGAAGGTGAAGTCTGGAGGGTGAATCAGAAGAAGTAGAAGAAGGAGAAGGAGAAGGCGAAGTCTGGAGGGTGAATCAGAAGAAGCAGAAGAAGGAGAAGGAGAAGGTGAAGTCTGGAGGGTGAATCAGAAGAAGCAGAAGAAGGAGAAGGAGAAGATGAAGTCTGGAGGGTGAATCAGAAGAATTAGAAGAAGGAGAAGGAGAAGGTGAAGTCTGGAGGGTGAATCAGAAGAAGTAGAAGAAGGAGAAGGAGAAGGTGAAGTCTGGAGGGTGAATCAGAAGAAGCAGAAGAAGGAGAAGGAGAAGGTGAAGTCTGGAGGGTGAATCAGAAGAAGTAGAAGAAGGAGAAGGTGAAGTCTGGAGGGTGAATCAGAAGAAGCAGAAGAAGGAGAAGGAGAAGGTGAAGTCTGGAGGGTGAATCAGAAGAAGCAGAAGAAGGAGAAGGAGAAGGTGAAGTCTGGAGGGTGAATCAGAAGAAGCAGAAGAAGGAGAAGGAGTAGGTGAAGTCTGGAGGGTGAATCAGAAGAAGCAGAAGAAGTAGAAGGAGAAGGTTATGTCTGGAGGGTGAATCAGAAGAAGTAGAAGAAGGAGAAGGAGAAGGTGAAATCTGGAGGGTGAATCAGAAGAAGCAGAAGAAGGAGAAGGAGAAGGTGAAGTCAGGAGGGTGAATCAGAAGAAGCAGAAGAAGGAGAAGGAGAAGGTGAAGTCTGGAGGGTGAATCAGTAGAAGCAGAAGAAGGAGATGGAGAAGGTGAAGACTGGAGGGTGAATCAGAAGAAGTAGAAGAAGGAGAAGGAGAAGGTGAAGTCTGGAGGGTGAATCAGAAGAAGTAGAAGAGGGAGAAGGAGAAGGCGAAGTCTGGAGGGTGAATCAGAAGAAGCTGAAGAAGGAGAAGGAGAAGGTGATGTCTGGAGGGTGAATCAGAAGAAGCAGAAGAAGGAGAAGGAGAAGATGAAGTCTGGAGGGTGAATCAGAAGAAGTAGAAGAAGGAGAAGGAGAAGGTGAGGTCTGGAGGGTGAATCAGAAGAAGCAGAAGAAGGAGAAGGAGAAGGTGAAGTCTGAAGGGTGAATCAGAAGATGCAGAAGAAGGAGAAGGAGAAGGTGAAGTCTGGAGGGTGAATCAGAAGAAGCAGAAGAAGGAGAAGGAGAAGGTGAAGTCTGGAGGGTGAATCAGAAGAAGCAGAAGAAGGAGAAGGAGAAGGTGAAGTCTGGAGGGTGAATCAGAAGAAGTAGGAGGAGGAGAAGGAGAAGGTGAAGTCTGGAGGGTGAATCAGAAGAAGTAGAAGAAGGAGAAGGAGAAGGTGTTATCTGGAGGGTGAATCAGAAGAAGCAGAAGAAGGAGAAGGAGAAGGTGATGTCTGGAGGGTGAATCAAAAGAAGCAGAAGAAGGAGAAGGAGAAGATGAAGTCTGGAGGGTGAATCAGAAGAAGTAGAAGAAGGAGAAGGAGAAGGTGAAGTCTGGAGGGTGAATCAGAAGAAGCAGAAGAAGGAGAAGGAGAAGGTGAAGTCTGGAGGGTGAAGCAGAAGAAGCAGAAGAAGGAGAAGGAGAATGCGAAGTCTGGAGGGTGAATCAGAAGAAGCAGAATAAGGAGAAGGAGAAGGTGAAGTCTTGAGGGTGAATCAGAAGAAGCAGAAGAAGGAGAAGGAGAAGGTGAAGTCTGGAGGGTGAAGCAGAAGAAGTAGAAGAAGGAGAAGGAGAAGGTGAAGTCAGGAGGGTGAATCAGTAGAAGTAGAAGAAGGAGAAGGAGAAGGTGAAGTCAGGAGGGTGAATCAGAAGAAGCAGAAGAAGGAGAAGGAGAAGGTGAAGTCTGGAAGGTGAATCAGAAGAATCAGAAGAAGGAGAAGGAGAAGGTGAAGTCTGGAGGGTGAATCAGAAGAAGCAGAAGAAAGAGAAGGAGAAGGTGAAGTCTGGAGGGTGAAGCAGAAGAAGCAGAAGAAGGAGAAGGAGAAGGTGAAAGCTGGAGGGTGAATCAGAAGAAGTAGAAGAAGGAGAAGGAGAAGGTGAAATCTGGAGGGTGAATCAGAAGAAGTAGAAGAAGGAGAAGGAGAAGGTGAAGTCTGGAGGGTGAATCAGAAGAAGGAGAAGGAGAAGGTGAAGTCTGGAGGGTGAATCAGAAGAAGCAGAAGAAGGAGAAGGAGACGATGAAGTCTGGAGGGTGAATCAGAAGAAGTAGAAGAAGGAGAAGGAGAAGGTGAGGTCTGGAGGGTGAATCAGAAGAAGCAGAAGAAGGAGAAGGAGAAGGTGAAGTCTGGAGGGTGAATCAGAAGAAGCAGAAGAAGGAGAAGGAGAAGGTGAAGTCTGGAGGGTGAATCAGAAGAAGCAGAAGAAGGAGAAGGAGAAGGTGAAGTCAGGAGGGAGAATCAGAAGAAGCAGAAGAAGGAGAAGGAGAAGGTGAAGTTAGGAGGGTGAATCAGAAGAAGCAGAAGAAGGAGAAGGAGAAGGTGAAGTCAGGGGGGTGAAGCAGAAGAAGTAGAAGAAGGAGAAGGAGAAGGTGAAGTCAGGAGGGTGAAGCTGAAGAAGCAGAAGAAGGAGAAGGAGAAGGTGAAGTCTGGAGGGCGCAGCAGAAGAAGGAGAAGAAGGAGAAGGAGAAGGTGAAGTCTGGAGGGTGAAGCAGAAGAAGCAGAAGAAGGAGAAGGAGAAGGTGTAGTCTGGAGGGTGAATCAGAAGAAGTAGAAGAAGGAGAAGGAGAAGGTGATGTCAGGAGGGTGAAGCAGAAGAAGCAGTAGAAGGAGAAGGAGAAGGTGAAGTCTGGAGGGTGAAGCAGAAGAAGCAGAAGAAGGAGAAGGAGAAGGTGAAGTCTGGAGGGTGAAGCAGAAGAAGCAGAAGAAGGAGAAGGAGAAGGTGAAGTCTGGAGGGTGAAGCAGAAGAAGCAGAAGAAGGAGAAGGAGAAAGTGAAGTCAGGAGGGTGAATCAGAAGAAGTAGAAGAAGGAGAAGGAGAAGGTGAAGGCTGGAGGGTGAATCAGAAGAAGTAGAAGAAGGAGAAGGAGAAGGTGAAGTCTGGAGGGTGAATCAGAAGAAGCAGAAGAAGGAGAAGGAGAAGTTGAAGTCTGGAGGGAGAAGCAGAAGAAGAAGAAGAAGGAGAAGGAGAAGGTGAAGTCTGGAGGGTGAATCAGAAGAAGTAGAAGAAGGAGAAGGAAAAGGTGAAGTCTGGAGGGTGAATCAGAAGAGGTAGAAGAAGGAGAAGGAGAAGGTGAAGTCTGGAGGGTGAATCAGAAGAAGCAGAAGAAGGAGAAGGAGAAGGTGAAGTCTGGAGGGTGAATCAGAAGAAGTAGATGAAGGAGAAGGAGAAGGTGAAGTCTGGAGGGTGAATCAGAAGAAGTAGACGAAGGAGAAGTAGAAGGTGAAGTCTGGAGGGTGAATCAGAAGAAGCAAAAGAAGGAGAAGGAGAAGGTGAAGTCTGGAGGGTGAATGAGAAGAAGTAGAAGAAGGAGAAGGAGAAGGTGAAGTCTGGAGGGTGAATCAGAAGAAGCAGAAGAAGTAGAAGGAGAAGGTGAAGTCTGGAGGGTGAATCAGAAGAAGTAGAAGAAGGAGAAGGAGAAGGTGAAGTCTCGAGGGTGAATCAGAAAAAGCAGAAGAAGGAGAAGGAGAAGGTGAAGTCAGGAGGGTGAATCAGAAGAAGCAGAAGAAGGAGGAGGAGAAGGTGAAGTCTGGAGGGTGAATCAGAAGAAGCAGAAGAAGGAGAAGGAGGAGGTGAAGACTGGAGGGTGAATCAGAAGAAGCAGAAGAAGGAGAAGGAGAAGGTGAAGTCTGGAGGGTGAATCAGAAGAAGTAGATGAAGGAGAAGGAGAAGGTGTAGTCTGGAGGGTGAATCAGAAGAAGTAGACGAAGGAGAAGTAGAAGGTGAAGTCTGGAGGGTGAATCAGAAGAAGCAGAAGAAGGAGAAGAAGAAGGTGAAGTCTGGAGGGTGAATGAGAAGAAGTAGAAGAAGGAGAAGGAGAAGGTGAAGTCTGGAGGGTGAATCAGAAGAAGCAGAAGAAGGAGAAGGAGAAAGTGAAGTCTGGAGGGTGAATCAGAAGAAGCAGAAGAAGGAGAAGGAGAAGGTGAAGTATGGAGGGTGAATCAGAAGAAGCAGAAGAAGGAGAAGGAGAAGGTGAAGTCTGGAGGGTGAATCAGAAGAAGCAGAAGAAGTAGAAGGAGAAGGTGAAGTCTGGAGGGTGAATCAGAAGAAGTAGAAGAAGGAGAAGGAGAAGGTGAAGTCTCGAGGGTGAATCAGAAAAAGCAGAAGAAGGAGAAGGAGAAGGTGAAGTCAGGAGGGTGAATCAGAAGAAGCAGAAGAAGGAGGAGGAGAAGGTGAAGTCTGGAGGGTGAATCAGAAGAAGCAGAAGAAGGAGAAGGAGGAGGTGAAGACTGAAGGGTGAATCAGAAGAAGTAGAAGAAGGAGAAGGAGAAGGTGAAGTCTGGAGGGTGAATCAGAAGAAGTAGAAGAAGGAGAAGGAGAAGGCGAAGTCTGGAGGGTGAATCAGAAGAAGCAGAAGAAGGAGAAGGAGAAGGTGAAGTCTGGAGGGTGAATCAGAAGAAGCAGAAGAAGGAGAAGGAGAAGATGAAGTCTGGAGGGTGAATCAGAAGAATTAGAAGAAGGAGAAGGAGAAGGTGAGGTCTGGAGGGTGAATCAGAAGAAGCAGAAGAAGGAGAAGGAGAAGGTGAAGTCTGAAGGGTGAATCAGAAGAAGCAGAAGAAGGAGAAGGAGAAGTTGAAGTCTGGAGGGTGAATCAGAAGAAGCAGAAGAAGGAGAAGGAGAAGGTGAAGTCTGGAGGGTGAATCAGAAGAAGTAGAAGAAGGAGAAGGTGAAGTCTGGAGGGTGAATCAGAAGAAGCAGAAGAAGGAGAAGGAGAAGGTGAAGTCTGGAGGGTGAATCAGAAGAAGCAGAAGAAGGAGAAGGAGAAGGTGAAGTCTGGAGGGTGAATCAGAAGAAGCAGAAGAAGGAGAAGGAGAAGGTGAAGTCTGGAGGGTGAATCAGAAGAAGCAGAAGAAGTAGAAGGAGAAGGTGATGTCTGGAGGGTGAATCAGAAGAAGTAGAAGAAGGAGAAGGAGAAGGTGAAATCTGGAGGGTGAATCAGAAGAAGCAGAAGAAGGAGAAGGAGAAGGTGAAGTCAGGAGGGTGAATCAGAAGAAGCAGAAGAAGGAGAAGGAGAAGTTGAAGTCTGGAGGGTGAATCAGAAGAAGCAGAAGAAGGAGATGGAGAAGGTGAAGATTGGAGGGTGAATCAGAAGAAGTAGAAGAAGGAGAAGGAGAAGGTGAAGTCTGGAGGGTGAATCAGAAGAAGTAGAAGAAGGAGAAGGAGAAGGCGAAGTCTGGAGGGTGAATCAGAAGAAGCAGAAGAAGGAGAAGGAGAAGGTGAAGTCTGGAGGGTGAATCAGAAGAAGCAGAAGAAGGAGAAGGAGAAGATGAAGTCTGGAGGGTGAATCAGAAGAAGTAGAAGAAGGAGAAGGAGAAGGTGAGGTCTGGAGGGTGAATCAGAAGAAGCAGAAGAAGGAGAAGGAGAAGGTGAAGTCTGAAGGGTGAATCAGAAGATGCAGAAGAAGGAGAAGGAGAAGGTGAAGTCTGGAGGGTGAATCAGAAGAAGCAGAAGAAGGAGAAGGAGAAGGTGAAGTCTGGAGGGTGAATCAGAAGAAGCAGAAGAAGGAGAAGGAGAAGGTGAAGTCTGGAGGGTGAATCAGAAGAAGTAGAAGGAGGAGAAGGAGAAGGTGAAGTCTGGAGGGTGAATCAGAAGAAGTAGAAGAAGGAGAAGGAGAAGGTGATGTCTGGAGGGTGAATCAGAAGAAGCAGAAGAAGGAGAAGGAGAAGGTGATGTCTGGAGGGTGAATCAGAAGAAGCAGAAGAAGGAGAAGGAGAAGATGAAGTCTGGAGGGTGAATCAGAAGAAGTAGAAGAAGGAGAAGGAGAAGGTGAAGTCTGGAGGGTGAATCAGAAGAAGCAGAAGAAGGAGAAGGAGAAGGTGAAGTCTGGAGGGTGAAGCAGAAGAAGCAGAAGAAGGAGAAGGAGAAGGTGAAGTCTGGAGGGTGAATCAGAAGAAGCAGAATAAGGAGAAGGAGAAGGTGAAGTATGGAGGGTGAATCAGAAGAAGCAGAAGAAGGAGAAGGAGAAGGTGAAGTCTGGAGGGTGAATCAGAAGAAGTAGAAGAAGGAAAAGGAGAAGGTGAAGTTTGGAGGGTGAAGCAGAAGAAGTAGAAGAAGGAGAAGGAGAAGGTGAAGTCAGGAGGGTGAATCAGTAGAAGTAGAAGAAGGAGAAGGAGAAGGTGAAGTCTGGAGGGTGAAGCAGAAGAAGCAGAAGAAGGAGAAGGAGAAAGTGAAGTCAGGAGGGTGAATCAGAAGAAGTAGAAGAAGGAGAAGGAGAAGGTGAAGTCTGGAGGGTGAATCAGAAGAAGTAGAAGAAGGAGAAGGAGAAGGTGAAGGCTGGAGGGTGAATCAGAAGAAGTAGAAGAAGGAGAAGGAGAAGGTGAAGTCTGGAGGGTGAATCAGAAGAAGCAGAAGAAGGAGAAGGAGAAGGTGAAGTCTGGAGGGAGAAGCAGAAGAAGAAGAAGAAGGAGAAGGAGAAGGTGAAGTCTGGAGGGTGAATCAGAAGAAGTAGAAGAAGGAGAAGGAAAAGGTGAAGTCTGGAGGGTGAATCAGAAGAGGTAGAAGAAGGAGAAGGAGAAGGTGAAGTCTGGAGGGTGAATCAGAAGAAGCAGAAGAAGGAGAAGGAGAAGGTGAAGTCTGGAGGGTGAATCAGAAGAAGTAGAAGAAGGAGAAGGAGAAGGTGTAGTCTGGAGGGTGAATCAGAAGAAGTAGACGAAGGAGAAGTAGAAGGTGAAGTCTGGAGGGTGAATCAGAAGAAGCAGAAGAAGGAGAAGGAGAAGGTGAAGTCTGGAGGGTGAATGAGAAGAAGTAGAAGAAGGAGAAGGAGAAGGTGAAGTCTGGAGGGTGAATCAGAAGAAGCAGAAGAAGGAGAAGGAGAAAGTGAAGTCTGGAGGGTGAATCAGAAGAAGCAGAAGAAGGAGAAGGAGAAGGTGAAGTATGGAGGGTGAATCAGAAGAAGCAGAAGAAGGAGAAGGAGAAGGTGAAGTCTGGAGGGTGAATCAGAAGAAGCAGAAGAAGTAGAAGGAGAAGGTGAAGTCTGGAGGGTGAATCAGAAGAAGTAGAAGAAGGAGAAGGAGAAGGTGAAGTCTCGAGGGTGAATCAGAAAAAGCAGAAGAAGGAGAAGGAGAAGGTGAAGTCAGGAGGGTGAATCAGAAGAAGCAGAAGAAGGAGGAGGAGAAGGTGAAGTCTGGAGGGTGAATCAGAAGAAGCAGAAGAAGGAGAAGGAGGAGGTGAAGACTGGAGGGTGAATCAGAAGAAGTAGAAGAAGGAGAAGGAGAAGGTGAAGTCTGGAGGGTGAATCAGAAGAAGTAGAAGAAGGAGAAGGAGAAGGCGAAGTCTGGAGGGTGAATCAGAAGAAGCAGAAGAAGGAGAAGGAGAAGGTGAAGTCTGGAGGGTGAATCAGAAGAAGCAGAAGAAGGAGAAGGAGAAGATGAAGTCTGGAGGGTGAATCAGAAGAATTAGAAGAAGGAGAAGGAGAAGGTGAGGTCTGGAGGGTGAATCAGAAGAAGCAGAAGAAGGAGAAGGAGAAGGTGAAGTCAGGAGGGTGAATCAGAAGAAGCAGAAGAAGGAGAAGGAGAAGGTGAAGTCTGGAGGGTGAATCAGAAGAAGCAGAAGAAGGAGATGGAGAAGGTGAAGACTGGAGGGTGAATCAGAAGAAGTAGAAGAAGGAGAAGGAGAAGGTGAAGTCTGGAGGGTGAATCAGAAGAAGTAGAAGAGGGAGAAGGAGAAGGCGAAGTCTGGAGGGTGAATCAGAAGAAGCTGAAGAAGGAGAAGGAGAAGGTGATGTCTGGAGGGTGAATCAGAAGAAGCAGAAGAAGGAGAAGGAGAAGATGAAGTCTGGAGGGTGAATCAGAAGAAGTAGAAGAAGGAGAAGGAGAAGGTGAGGTCTGGAGGGTGAATCAGAAGAAGCAGAAGAAGGAGAAGGAGAAGGTGAAGTCTGAAGGGTGAATCAGAAGATGCAGAAGAAGGAGAAGGAGAAGGTGAAGTCTGGAGGGTGAATCAGAAGAAGCAGAAGAAGGAGAAGGAGAAGGTGAAGTCTGGAGGGTGAATCAGAAGAAGCAGAAGAAGGAGAAGGAGAAGGTGAAGTCTGGAGGGTGAATCAGAAGAAGTAGAAGGAGGAGAAGGAGAAGGTGAAGTCTGGAGGGTGAATCAGAAGAAGTAGAAGAAGGAGAAGGAGAAGGTGATATCTGGAGGGTGAATCAGAAGAAGCAGAAGAAGGAGAAGGAGAAGGTGATGTCTGGAGGGTGAATCAGAAGAAGCAGAAGAAGGAGAAGGAGAAGATGAAGTCTGGAGGGTGAATCAGAAGAAGTAGAAGAAGGAGAAGGAGAAGGTGAAGTCTGGAGGGTGAATCAGAAGAAGCAGAAGAAGGAGAAGGAGAAGGTGAAGTCTGGAGGGTGAAGCAGAAGAAGCAGAAGAAGGAGAAGGAGAATGCGAAGTCTGGAGGGTGAATCAGAAGAAGCAGAATAAGGAGAAGGAGAAGGTGAAGTCTAGAGGGTGAATCAGAAGAAGCAGAAGAAGGAGAAGGAGAAGGTGAAGTCTGGAGGGTGAAGCAGAAGAAGTAGAAGAAGGAGAAGGAGAAGGTGAAGTCAGGAGGGTGAATCAGTAGAAGTAGAAGAAGGAGAAGGAGAAGGTGAAGTCAGGAGGGTGAATCAGAAGAAGCAGAAGAAGGAGAAGGAGAAGGTGAAGTCTGGAAGGTGAATCAGAAGAATCAGAAGAAGGAGAAGGAGAAGGTGAAGTCTGGAGGGTGAATCAGAAGAAGCAGAAGAAAGAGAAGGAGAAGGTGAAGTCTGGAGGGTGAAGCAGAAGAAGCAGAAGAAGGAGAAGGAGAAGGTGAAAGCTGGAGGGTGAATCAGAAGAAGTAGAAGAAGGAGAGGGAGAAGGTGAAATCTGGAGGGTGAATCAGAAGAAGTAGAAGAAGGAGAAGGAGAAGGTGAAGTCTGGAGGGTGAATCAGAAGAAGCAGAAGAAGGAGAAGGAGAAGGTGAAGTCTGGAGGGTGAATCAGAAGAAGCAGAAGAAGGAGAAGGAGACGATGAAGTCTGGAGGGTGAATCAGAAGAAGTAGAAGAAGGAGAAGGAGAAGGTGAGGTCTGGAGGGTGAATCAGAAGAAGCAGAAGAAGGAGAAGGAGAAGGTGAAGTCTGGAGGGTGAATCAGAAGAAGCAGAAGAAGGAGAAGGAGAAGGTGAAGTCTGGAGGGTGAATCAGAAGAAGCAGAAGAAGGAGAAGGAGAAGGTGAAGTCAGGAGGGAGAATCAGAAGAAGCAGAAGAAGGAGAAGGAGAAGGTGAAGTTAGGAGGGTGAATCAGAAGAAGCAGAAGAAGGAGAAGGAGAAGGTGAAGTCAGGGGGGTGAAGCAGAAGAAGTAGAAGAAGGAGAAGGAGAAGGTGAAGTCAGGAGGGTGAAGCTGAAGAAGCAGAAGAAGGAGAAGGAGAAGGTGAAGTCTGGAGGGCGCAGCAGAAGAAGGAGAAGAAGGAGAAGGAGAAGGTGAAGTCTGGAGGGTGAAGCAGAAGAAGCAGAAGAAGGAGAAGGAGAAGGTGTAGTCTGGAGGGTGAATCAGAAGAAGTAGAAGAAGGAGAAGGAGAAGGTGATGTCAGGAGGGTGAAGCAGAAGAAGCAGTAGAAGGAGAAGGAGAAGGTGAAGTCTGGAGGGTGAAGCAGAAGAAGCAGAAGATGGAGAAGGAGAAGGTGAAGTCTGGAGGGTGAAGCAGAAGAAGCAGAACAAGGAGAAGGAGAAGGTGAAGTCTGGAGGGTGAAGCAGAAGAAGCAGAAGAAGGAGAAGGAGAAAGTGAAGTCAGGAGGGTGAATCAGAAGAAGTAGAAGAAGGAGAAGGAGAAGGTAAAGTCTGGAGGGTGAATCAGAAGAAGTAGAAGAAGGAGAAGGAGAAGGTGAAGGCTGGAGGGTGAATCAGAAGAAGTAGCAGAAGGAGAAGGAGAAGGTGAAGTCTGGAGGGTGAATCAGAAGAAGCAGAAGAAGGAGAAGGAGAAGTTGAAGTCTGGAGGGAGAAGCAGAAGAAGAAGAAGAAGGAGAAGGAGAAGGTGGAGTCTGGAGGGTGAATCAGAAGAAGTAGAAGAAGGAGAAGGAAAAGGTGAAGTCTGGAGGGTGAATCAGAAGAGGTAGAAGAAGGAGAAGGAGAAGGTGAAGTCTGGAGGGTGAATCAGAAGAAGCAGAAGAAGGAGAAGGAGAAGGTGAAGTCTGGAGGGTGAATCAGAAGAAGTAGATGAAGGAGAAGGAGAAGGTGAAGTCTGGAGGGTGAATCAGAAGAAGTAGACGAAGGAGAAGTAGAAGGTGAAGTCTGGAGGGTGAATCAGAAGAAGCAGAAGAAGGAGAAGGAGAAGGTGAAGTCTGGAGGGTGAATGAGAAGAAGTAGAAGAAGGAGAAGGAGAAGGTGAAGTTTGGAGGGTGAATCAGAAGAAGCAGAAGAAGGAGAAGGAGAAAGTGAAGTCTGGAGGGTGAATCAGAAGAAGCAGAAGAAGGAGAAGGAGAAGGTGAAGTATGGAGGGTGAATCAGAAGAAGCAGAAGAAGGAGAAGGAGAAGGTGAAGTCTGGAGGGTGAATCAGAAGAAGCAGAAGAAGTAGAAGGAGAAGGTGAAGTCCGGAGGGTGAATCAGAAGAAGTAGAAGAAGGAGAAGGAGAAGGTGAAGTCTCGAGGGTGAATCAGAAAAAGCAGAAGAAGGAGAAGGAGAAGGTGAAGTCAGGAGGGTGAATCAGAAGAAGCAGAAGAAGGAGGAGGAGAAGGTGAAGTCTGGAGGGTGAATCAGAAGAAGCAGAAGAAGGAGAAGGAGGAGGTGAGGACTGGAGGGTGAATCAGAAGAAGCAGAAGAAGGAGAAGGAGAAGGTGAAGTCTGGAGGGTGAATCAGAAGAAGTAGATGAAGGAGAAGGAGAAGGTGTAGTCTGGAGGGTGAATCAGAAGAAGTAGACGAAGGAGAAGTAGAAGGTGAAGTCTGGAGGGTGAATCAGAAGAAGCAGAAGAAGGAGAAGGAGAAGGTGAAGTCTGGAGGGTGAATGAGAAGAAGTAGAAGAAGGAGAAGGAGAAGGTGAAGTCTGGAGGGTGAATCAGAAGAAGCAGAAGAAGGAGAAGGAGAAAGTGAATTCTGGAGGGTGAATCAGAAGAAGCAGAAGAAGGAGAAGGAGAAGGTGAAGTATGGAGGGTGAATCAGAAGAAGCAGAAGAAGGAGAAGGAGAAGGTGAAGTCTGGAGGGTGAATCAGAAGAAGCAGAAGAAGTAGAAGGAGAAGGTGAAGTCTGGAGGGTGAATCAGAAGAAGTAGAAGAAGGAGAAGGAGAAGGTGAAGTCTGGAGGGTGAATCAGAAAAAGCAGAAGAAGGAGAAGGAGAAGGTGAAGTCAGGAGGGTGAATCAGAAGAAGCAGAAGAAGGAGGAGGAGAAGGTGAAGTCTGGAGGGTGAATCAGAAGAAGCAGAAGAAGGAGAAGGAGGAGGTGAAGACTGGAGGGTGAATCAGAAGAAGTAGAAGAAGGAGAAGGAGAAGGTGAAGTCTGGAGGGTGAATCAGAAGAAGTAGAAGAAGGAGAAGGAGAAGGCGAAGTCTGGAGGGTGAATCAGAAGAAGCAGAAGAAGGAGAAGGAGAAGGTGAAGTCTGGAGGGTGAATCAGAAGAAGCAGAAGAAGGAGAAGGAGAAGATGAAGTCTGGAGGGTGAATCAGAAGAATTAGAAGAAGGAGAAGGAGAAGGTGAGGTCTGGAGGGTGAATCAGAAGAAGCAGAAGAAGGAGAAGGAGAAGGTGAAGTCTGAAGGGTGAATCAGAAGAAGCAGAAGAAGGAGAAGGAGAAGTTGAAGTCTGGAGGGTGAATCAGAAGAAGCAGAAGAAGGAGAAGGAGAAGGTGAAGTCTGGAGGGTGAATCAGAAGAAGTAGAAGAAGGAGAAGGTGAAGTCTGGAGGGTGAATCAGAAGAAGCAGAAGAAGGAGAAGGAGAAGGTGAAGTCTGGAGGGTGAATCAGAAGAAGCAGAAGAAGGAGAAGGGGAAGGTGAAGTCTGGAGGGTGAATCAGAAGAAGCAGAAGAAGGAGAAGGAGAAGGTGAAGTCTGGAGGGTGAATCAGAAGAAGCAGAAGAAGTAGAAGGAGAAGGTGATGTCTGGAGGGTGAATCAGAAGAAGTAGAAGAAGGAGAAGGAGAAGGTGAAATCTGGAGGGTGAATCAGAAGAAGCAGAAGAAGGAGAAGGAGAAGGTGAAGTCAGGAGGGTGAATCAGAAGAAGCAGAAGAAGGAGAAGGAGAAGTTGAAGTCTGGAGGGTGAATCAGAAGAAGCAGAAGAAGGAGATGGAGAAGATGAAGACTGGAGGGTGAATCAGAAGAAGAAGAAGAAGGAGAAGGAGAAGGTGAAGTCTGGAGGGTGAATCAGAAGAAGTAGAAGAAGGGGAAGGAGAAGGCGAAGTCTGGAGGGTGAATCAGAAGAAGCAGAAGAAGGAGAAGGAGAAGGTGAAGTCTGGAGGGTGAATCAGAAGAAGCAGAAGAAGGAGAAGGAGAAGATGAAGTCTGGAGGGTGAATCAGAAGAAGTAGAAGAAGGAGAAGGAGAAGGTGAGGTCTGGAGGGTGAATCAGAAGAAGCAGAAGAAGGAGAAGGAGAAGGTGAAGTCTGAAGGGTGAATCAGAAGATGCAGAAGAAGGAGAAGGAGAAGGTGAAGTCTGGAGGGTGAATCAGAAGAAGCAGAAGAAGGAGAAGGAGAAGGTGAAGTCTGGAGGGTGAATCAGAAGAAGCAGAAGAAGGAGAAGGAGAAGGTGAAGTCTGGAGGGTGAATCAGAAGAAGTAGAAGGAGGAGAAGGAGAAGGTGAAGTCTGGAGGGTGAATCAGAAGAAGTAGAAGAAGGAGAAGGAGAAGGTGATGTCTGGAGGGTGAATCAGAAGAAGCAGAAGAAGGAGAAGGAGAAGGTGATGTCTGGAGGGTGAATCAGAAGAAGCAGAAGAAGGAGAAGGAGAAGATGAAGTCTGGAGGGTGAATCAGAAGAAGTAGAAGAAGGAGAAGGAGAAGGTGAAGTCTGGAGGGTGAATCAGAAGAAGCAGAAGAAGGAGAAGGAGAAGGTGAAGTCTGGAGGGTGAAGCAGAAGAAGCAGAAGAAGGAGAAGGAGAAGGTGAAGTCTGGAGGGTGAATCAGAAGAAGCAGAATAAGGAGAAGGAGAAGGTGAAGTCTGGAGGGTGAATCAGAAGAAGCAGAAGAAGGAGAAGGAGAAGGTGAAGTCTGGAGGGTGAATCAGAAGAAGTAGAAGAAGGAGAAGGAGAAGGTGAAGTTTGGAGGGTGAAGCAGAAGAAGTAGAAGAAGGAGAAGGAGAAGGTGAAGTCAGGAGGGTGAATCAGTAGAAGTAGAAGAAGGAGAAGGAGAAGGTGAAGTCTGGAGGGTGAAGCAGAAGAAGCAGAAGAAGGAGAAGGAGAAAGTGAAGTCAGGAGGGTGAATCAGAAGAAGTAGAAGAAGGAGAAGGAGAAGGTGAAGTCTGGAGGGTGAATCAGAAGAAGTAGAAGAAGGAGAAGGAGAAGGTGAAGGCTGGAGGGTGAATCAGAAGAAGTAGAAGAAGGAGAAGGAGAAGGTGAAGTCTGGAGGGTGAATCAGAAGAAGCAGAAGAAGGAGAAGGAGAAGGTGAAGTCTGGAGGGAGAAGCAGAAGAAGAAGAAGAAGGAGAAGGAGAAGGTGAAGTCTGGAGGGTGAATCAGAAGAAGTAGAAGAAGGAGAAGGAAAAGGTGAAGTCTGGAGGGTGAATCAGAAGAGGTAGAAGAAGGAGAAGGAGAAGGTGAAGTCTGGAGGGTGAATCAGAAGAAGCAGAAGAAGGAGAAGGAGAAGGTGAAGTCTGGAGGGTGAATCAGAAGAAGTAGAAGAAGGAGAAGGAGAAGGTGTAGTCTGGAGGGTGAATCAGAAGAAGTAGACGAAGGAGAAGTAGAAGGTGAAGTCTGGAGGGTGAATCAGAAGAAGCAGAAGAAGGAGAAGGAGAAGGTGAAGTCTGGAGGGTGAATGAGAAGAAGTAGAAGAAGGAGAAGGAGAAGGTGAAGTCTGGAGGGTGAATCAGAAGAAGCAGAAGAAGGAGAAGGAGAAAGTGAAGTCTGGAGGGTGAATCAGAAGAAGCAGAAGAAGGAGAAGGAGAAGGTGAAGTATGGAGGGTGAATCAGAAGAAGCAGAAGAAGGAGAAGGAGAAGGTGAAGTCTGGAGGGTGAATCAGAAGAAGCAGAAGAAGTAGAAGGAGAAGGTGAAGTCTGGAGGGTGAATCAGAAGAAGTAGAAGAAGGAGAAGGAGAAGGTGAAGTCTCGAGGGTGAATCAGAAAAAGCAGAAGAAGGAGAAGGAGAAGGTGAAGTCAGGGGGGTGAATCAGAAGAAGCAGAAGAAGGAGGAGGAGAAGGTGAAGTCTGGAGGGTGAATCAGAAGAAGCAGAAGAAGGAGAAGGAGGAGGTGAAGTCTGGAGGGTGAATCAGAAGAAGCAGAAGAAGGAGAAGGAGAAGATGAAGTCTGGAGGGTGAATCAGAAGAATTAGAAGAAGGAGAAGGAGAAGCTGAGGTCTGGAGGGTGAATCAGAAGAAGCAGAAGAAGGAGAAGGAGAAGGTGAAGTCTGGAGGGTGAAGCAGAAGAAGCAGAAGAAGGAGAAGGAGAAGGTGAAGTCTGGAGGGTGAATCAGAAGAAGCAGAATAAGGAGAAGGAGAAGGTGAAGTCTGGAGGGTGAATCAGAAGAAGCAGAAGAAGGAGAAGGAGAAGGTGAAGTCTGGAGGGTAAATCAGAAGAAGTAGAAGAAGGAGAAGGAGAAGGTGAAGTTTGGAGGGTGAAGCAGAAGAAGTAGAAGAAGGAGAAGGAGAAGGTGAAGTCAGGAGGGTGAATCAGTAGAAGTAGAAGAAGGAGAAGGAGAAGGTGAAGTCTGGAGGGTGAAGCAGAAGAAGCAGAAGAAGGAGAAGGAGAAAGTGAAGTCAGGAGGGTGAATCAGAAGAAGTAGAAGAAGGAGAAGGAGAAGGTGAAGTCTGGAGGGTGAATCAGAAGAAGTAGAAGAAGGAGAAGGAGAAGGTGAAGGCTGGAGGGTGAATCAGAAGCAGTAGAAGAAGGAGAAGGAGAAGGTGAAGTCTGGAGGGTGAATCAGAAGAAGCAGAAGAAGGAGAAGGAGAAGGTGAAGTCTGGAGGGAGAAGCAGAAGAAGAAGAAGAAGGAGAAGGAGAAGGTGAAGTCTGGAGCGTGTATCAGAAGAAGTAGAAGAAGGAGCAGGAAAAGGTGAAGTCTGGATGGTGAATCAGAAGAGGTAGAAGAAGGAGAAGGAGAAGGTGAAGCCTGGAGGGTGAATCAGAAGAAGCAGAAAAAGGAGAAGGAGAAGGTGAAGTCTGGAGGGTGAATCAGAAGAAGGAGAAGAAGGAGAAGGAGAAGGTGTAGTCTGGAGGGTGAATCAGAAGAAGTAGACGAAGGAGAAGTAGAAGGTGAAGTCTGGAGGGTGAATCAGAAGAAGCAGAAGAAGGAGAAGGAGAAGGTGAAGTCTGGAGGGTGAATGAGAAGAAGTAGAAGAAGGAGAAGGAGAAGGTGAAGTCTGGAGGGTGAATCAGAAGAAGCAGAAGAAGGAGAAGGAGAAAGTGAAGTCTGGAGGGTGAATCAGAAGAAGCAGAAGAAGGAGAAGGAGAAGGTGAAGTATGGAGGGTGAATCAGAAGAAGTAGAAGAAGGAGAAGGAGAAGGTGAAGTCTCGAGGGTGAATCAGAAAAAGCAGAAGAAGGAGAAGGAGAAGGTGAAGTCAGGAGGGTGAATCAGAAGAAGCAGAAGAAGGAGGAGGAGAAGGTGAAGTCTGGAGGGTGAATCAGAAGAAGCAGAAGAAGGAGAAGGAGGAGATGAAGACCGGAGGGTGAATCAGAAGAAGTAGAAGAAGGAGAAGGAGAAGGTGAAGTCTGGAGGGTGAATCAGAAGAAGTAGAAGAAGGAGAAGGAGAAGGCGAAGTCTGGAGGGTGAATCAGAAGAAGCAGAAGAAGGAGAAGGAGAAGGTGAAGTCTGGAGGGTGAATCAGAAGAAGCAGAAGAAGGAGAAGGAGAAGATGAAGTCTGGAGGGTGAATCAGAAGAATTAGAAGAAGGAGAAGGAGAAGGTGAGGTCTGGAGGGTGAATCAGAAGAAGCAGAAGAAGGAGAAGGAGAAGGTGAAGTCTGAAGGGTGAATCAGAAGAAGCAGAAGAAGGAGAAGGAGAAGTTGAAGTCTGGAGGGTGAATCAGAAGAAGCAGAAGAAGGAGAAGGAGAAGGTGAAGTCTGGAGGGTGAATCAGAAGAAGCAGAAGAAGGACAAGGAGAAGGTGAAGTCTGGAGGGTGAATCAGAAGAAGTAGAAGAAGGAGAAGGAGGAGGTGAAGTCTGGAGGGTGAATCAGAAGAAGCAGAAAAGGAGAAGGAGAAGTTGAAGTCTGGAGGGTGAATCAGAAGAAGTAGAAGAAGTAGAAGGTGAAGTCTGGAGGGTGAATCAGAAGAAGCAGAAGAAGGAGAAGGAGAAGGTGAAGTCTGGAGGGTGAATCAGAAGAAGCAGAAGAAGGAGAAGGAGAAGGTGAAGTCTGGAGGGTGAATCAGAAGAAGCAGAAGAAGGAGAAGGAGAAGGTGAAGTCTGGAGGGTGAATCAGAAGAAGCAGAAGAAGTAGAAGGAGAAGGTGATGTCTGGAGGGTGAATCAGAAGAAGTAGAAGAAGGAGAAGGAGAAGGTGAAATCTGGAGGGTGAATCAGAAGAAGCAGAAGAAGGAGAAGGAGAAGGTGAAGTCAGGAGGGTGAATCAGAAGAAGCAGAAGAAGGAGAAGGAGAAGGTGAAGTCTGGAGGGTGAATCAGAAGAAGCAGAAGAAGGAGATGGAGAAGGTGAAGACTGGAGGGTGAATCAGAAGAAGTAGAAGAAGGAGAAGGAGAAGGTGAAGTCTGGAGGGTGAATCAGAAGATGCAGAAGAAGGAGAAGGAGAAGGTGAAGTCTGGAGGGTGAATCAGAAGAAGCAGAAGAAGGAGAAGGAGAAGGTGAAGTCTGGAGGGTGAATCAGAAGAAGCAGAAGAAGGAGAAGGAGAAGGTGAAGTCTGGAGGGTGAATCAGAAGAAGTAGAAGGAGGAGAAGGAGAAGGTGAAGTCTGGAGGGTGAATCAGAAGAAGTAGAAGAAGGAGAAGGAGAAGGTGATGTCTGGAGGGTGAATCAGAAGTAGCAGAAGAAGGAGAAGGAGAAGGTGATGTCTGGAGGGTGAATCAGAAGAAGCAGAAGAAGGAGAAGGAGAAGATGAAGTCTGGAGGGTGAATCAGAAGAAGTAGAAGAAGGAGAAGGAGAAGGTGAAGTCTGGAGGGTGAATCAGAAGATGCAGAAGAAGGAGAAGGAGAAGGTGAAGTCTGGAGGGTGAAGCAGAAGAAGCAGAAGAAGGAGAAGAAGAAGGTGAAGTCTGGAGGGTGAATCAGAAGAAGCAGAATAAGGAGAAGGAGAAGGTGAAGTCTGGAGGGTGAATCAGAAGAGGCAGATGAAGGAGAAGGAGAAGGTGAAGTCTGGAGGGTGAATCAGAAGAAGTAGAAGAAGGAGAAGGAGAAGGTGAAGTCTGGAGGGTGCATCAGAAGAAGTAGAAGAAGGAGAAGGAGAAGGTGAAGGCTGGAGGGTGAATCAGAAGCAGTAGAAGAAGGAGAAGGAGAAGGTGAAGTCTGGAGGGTGAATCAGAAGAAGCAGAAGAAGGAGAAGGAGAAGGTGAAGTCTGGAGGGAGAAGCAGAAGAAGAAGAAGAAGGAGAAGGAGAAGGTGAAGTCTGGAGCGTGTATCAGAAGAAGTAGAAGAAGGAGCAGGAAAAGGTGAAGTCTGGATGGTGAATCAGAAGAGGTAGAAGAAGGAGAAGGAGAAGGTGAAGCCTGGAGGGTGAATCAGAAGAAGCAGAAAAAGGAGAAGGAGAAGGTGAAGTCTGGAGGGTGAATCAGAAGAAGGAGAAGAAGGAGAAGGAGAAGGTGTAGTCTGGAGGGTGAATCAGAAGAAGTAGACGAAGGAGAAGTAGAAGGTGAAGTCTGGAGGGTGAATCAGAAGAAGCAGAAGAAGGAGAAGGAGAAGGTGAAGTCTGGAGGGTGAATGAGAAGAAGTAGAAGAAGGAGAAGGAGAAGGTGAAGTCTGGAGGGTGAATCAGAAGAAGCAGAAGAAGGAGAAGGAGAAAGTGAAGTCTGGAGGGTGAATCAGAAGAAGCAGAAGAAGGAGAAGGAGAAGGTGAAGTATGGAGGGTGAATCAGAAGAAGTAGAAGAAGGAGAAGGAGAAGGTGAAGTCTCGAGGGTGAATCAGAAAAAGCAGAAGAAGGAGAAGGAGAAGGTGAAGTCAGGAGGGTGAATCAGAAGAAGCAGAAGAAGGAGGAGGAGAAGGTGAAGTCTGGAGGGTGAATCAGAAGAAGCAGAAGAAGGAGAAGGAGGAGGTGAAGACTGGAGGGTGAATCAGAAGAAGTAGAAGAAGGAGAAGGAGAAGGTGAAGTCTGGAGGGTGAATCAGAAGAAGTAGAAGAAGGAGAAGGAGAAGGCGAAGTCTGGAGGGTGAATCAGAAGAAGCAGAAGAAGGAGAAGGAGAAGGTGAAGTCTGGAGGGTGAATCAGAAGAAGCAGAAGAAGGAGAAGGAGAAGATGAAGTCTGGAGGGTGAATCAGAAGAATTAGAAGAAGGAGAAGGAGAAGGTGAGGTCTGGAGGGTGAATCAGAAGAAGCAGAAGAAGGAGAAGGAGAAGGTGAAGTCTGAAGGGTGAATCAGAAGAAGCAGAAGAAGGAGAAGGAGAAGTTGAAGTCTGGAGGGTGAATCAGAAGAAGCAGAAGAAGGAGAAGGAGAAGGTGAAGTCTGGAGGGTGAATCAGAAGAAGCAGAAGAAGGACAAGGAGAAGGTGAAGTCTGGAGGGTGAATCAGAAGAAGTAGAAGAAGGAGAAGGAGGAGGTGAAGTCTGGAGGGTGAATCAGAAGAAGCAGAAAAGGAGAAGGAGAAGTTGAAGTCTGGAGGGTGAATCAGAAGAAGTAGAAGAAGGAGAAGGTGAAGTCTGGAGGGTGAATCAGAAGAAGCAGAAGAAGGAGAAGGAGAAGGTGAAGTCTGGAGGGTGAATCAGAAGAAGCAGAAGAAGGAGAAGGAGAAGGTGAAGTCTGGAGGGTGAATCAGAAGAAGCAGAAGAAGGAGAAGGAGAAGGTGAAGTCTGGAGGGTGAATCAGAAGAAGCAGAAGAAGTAGAAGGAGAAGGTGATGTCTGGAGGGTGAATCAGAAGAAGTAGAAGAAGGAGAAGGAGAAGGTGAAATCTGGAGGGTGAATCAGAAGAAGCAGAAGAAGGAGAAGGAGAAGGTGAAGTCAGGAGGGTGAATCAGAAGAAGCAGAAGAAGGAGAAGGAGAAGGTGAAGTCTGGAGGGTGAATCAGAAGAAGCAGAAGAAGGAGATGGAGAAGGTGAAGACTGGAGGGTGAATCAGAAGAAGTAGAAGAAGGAGAAGGAGAAGGTGAAGTCTGGAGGGTGAATCAGAAGATGCAGAAGAAGGAGAAGGAGAAGGTGAAGTCTGGAGGGTGAATCAGAAGAAGCAGAAGAAGGAGAAGGAGAAGGTGAAGTCTGGAGGGTGAATCAGAAGAAGCAGAAGAAGGAGAAGGAGAAGGTGAAGTCTGGAGGGTGAATCAGAAGAAGTAGAAGGAGGAGAAGGAGAAGGTGAAGTCTGGAGGGTGAATCAGAAGAAGTAGAAGAAGGAGAAGGAGAAGGTGATGTCTGGAGGGTGAATCAGAAGAAGCAGAAGAAGGAGAAGGAGAAGGTGATGTCTGGAGGGTGAATCAGAAGAAGCAGAAGAAGGAGAAGGAGAAGATGAAGTCTGGAGGGTGAATCAGAAGAAGTAGAAGAAGGAGAAGGAGAAGGTGAAGTCTGGAGGGTGAATCAGAAGATGCAGAAGAAGGAGAAGGAGAAGGTGAAGTCTGGAGGGTGAAGCAGAAGAAGCAGAAGAAGGAGAAGAAGAAGGTGAAGTCTGGAGGGTGAATCAGAAGAAGCAGAATAAGGAGAAGGAGAAGGTGAAGTCTGGAGGGTGAATCAGAAGAGGCAGATGAAGGAGAAGGAGAAGGTGAAGTCTGGAGGGTGAATCAGAAGAAGTAGAAGAAGGAGAAGGAGAAGGTGAAGTTTGGAGGGTGAAGCAGAAGAAGTAGAAGAAGGAGAAGGAGAAGGTGAAGTCAGGAGGGTGAATCAGTAGAAGTAGAAGAAGGAGAAGGAGAAGGTGAAGTCAGGAGGGTGAATCAGAAGAAGCAGAAGAAGGAGAAGGAGAAGGTGAAGTCTGGAAGGTGAATCAGAAGAATCAGAAGAAGGAGAAGGAGAAGGTGAAGTCTGGAGGGTGAATCAGAAGAAGCAGAAGAAAGAGAAGGAGAAGGTGAAGTCTGGAGGGTGAAGCAGAAGAAGCAGAAGAAGGAGAAGGAGAAGGTGAAAGCTGGAGGGTGAATCAGAAGAAGTTGAAGAAGGAGAAGGAGAAGGTGAAGTCTGGAGGGGGAATCAGAAGAAGTAGAAGAAGGAGAAGGAGAAGGTGAAGTCTGGAGGGTGAATCAGAAGAAGCAGAAGAAGGAGAAGGAGACGATGAAGTCTGGAGGGTGAATCAGAAGAAGTAGAAGAAGGAGAAGGAGAAGGTGAGGTCTGGAGGGTGAATCAGAAGAAGCAGAAGAAGGAGAAGGAGAAGGTGAAGTCTGGAGGGTGAATCAGAAGAAGCAGAAGAAGGAGAAGGAGAAGATGAAGTCTGGAGGGTGAATCAGAAGAATTAGAAAAAGGAGAAGGAGAAGGTGAGGTCTGGAGGGTGAATCAGAAGAAGCAGAAGAAGGAGAAGGAGAAGGTGAAGTCTGAAGGGTGAATCAGAAGAAGCAGAAGAAGGAGAAGGAGAAGTTGAAGTCTGGAGGGTGAATCAGAAGAAGCAGAAGAAGGAGAAGGAGAAGGTGAAGTCTGGAGGGTGAATCAGAAGAAGCAGAAGAAGGACAAGGAGAAGGTGAAGTCTGGAGGGTGAATCAGAAGAAGTAGAAGAAGGAGAAGGAGGAGGTGAAGTCTGGAGGGTGAATCAGAAGAAGCAGAAAAGGAGAAGGAGAAGTTGAAGTCTGGAGGGTGAATCAGAAGAAGTAGAAGAAGGAGAAGGTGAAGTCTGGAGGGTGAATCAGAAGAAGCAGAAAAGGAGAAGGAGAAGGTGAAGTCTGGAGGGTGAATCAGAAGAAGTAGAAGAAGGAGAAGGAGAAGGTGATGTCAGGAGGGTGAAGCAGAAGAAGCAGTAGAAGGAGAAGGAGAAGCTGAAGTCTGGAGGGTGAAGCAGAAGAAGCAGAAGAAGGAGAAGTAGAAGGTGAAGTCTGGAGGGTGAATCAGAAAAAGCAGAAGAAGGAGAAGGAGAAGGTGAAGTCAGGAGGGTGAATCAGAAGAAGCAGAAGAAGGAGGAGGAGAAGGTGAAGTCTGGAGGGTGAATCAGAAGAAGCAGAAGAAGGAGAAGGAGGAGGTGAAGTCTGGAGGGTGAATCAGAAGAATTAGAAGAAGGAGAAGGAGAAGGTGAGGTCTGGAGGGTGAATCAGAAGAAGCAGAAGAAGGAGAAGGAGAAGGTGAAGTCTGAAGGGTGAATCAGAAGAAGCAGAAGAAGGAGAAGGAGAAGTTGAAGTCTGGAGGGTGAATCAGAAGAAGCAGAAGAAGGAGAAGGAGAAGGTGAAGTCTGGAGGGTGAATCAGAAGAAGCAGAAGAAGGACAAGGAGAAGGTGAAGTCTGGAGGGTGAATCAGAAGAAGTAGAAGAAGGAGAAGGAGGAGGTGAAGTCTGGAGGGTGAATCAGAAGAAGCAGAAAAGGAGAAGGAGAAGTTGAAGTCTGGAGGGTGAATCAGAAGAAGTAGAAGAAGGAGAAGGTGAAGTCTGGAGGGTGAATCAGAAGAAGCAGAAGAAGGAGAAGGAGAAGGTGAAGTCTGGAGGGTGAATCAGAAGAAGCAGAAGAAGGAGAAGGAGAAGGTGAAGTCTGGAGGGTGAATCAGAAGAAGCAGAAGAAGGAGAAGGAGAAGGTGAAGTCTGGAGGGTGAATCAGAAGAAGCAGAAGAAGTAGAAGGAGAAGGTGATGTCTGGAGGGTGAATCAGAAGAAGTAGAAGAAGGAGAAGGAGAAGGTGAAATCTGGAGGGTGAATCAGAAGAAGCAGAAGAAGGAGAAGGAGAAGGTGAAGTCAGGAGGGTGAATCAGAAGAAGCAGAAGAAGGAGAAGGAGAAGGTGAAGTCTGGAGGGTGAATCAGAAGAAGCAGAAGAAGGAGATGGAGAAGGTGAAGACTGGAGGGTGAATCAGAAGAAGTAGAAGAAGGAGAAGGAGAAGGTGAAGTCTGGAGGGTGAATCAGAAGATGCAGAAGCAGGAGAAGGAGAAGGTGAAGTCTGGAGGGTGAATCAGAAGAAGCAGAAGAAGGAGAAGGAGAAGGTGAAGTCTGGAGGGTGAATCAGAAGAAGCAGAAGAAGGAGAAGGAGAAGGTGAAGTCTGGAGGGTGAATCAGAAGAAGTAGAAGGAGGAGAAGGAGAAGGTGAAGTCTGGAGGGTGAATCAGAAGAAGTAGAAGAAGGAGAAGGAGAAGGTGATGTCTGGAGGGTGAATCAGAAGAAGCAGAAGAAGGAGAAGGAGAAGGTGATGTCTGGAGGGTGAATCAGAAGAAGCAGAAGAAGGAGAAGCAGAAGATGAATTCTGGAGGGTGAATCAGAAGAAGTAGAAGAAGGAGAAGGAGAAGGTGAAGTCTGGAGGGTGAATCAGAAGATGCAGAAGAAGGAGAAGGAGAAGGTGAAGTCTGGAGGGTGAAGCAGAAGAAGCAGAAGAAGGAGAAGAAGAAGGTGAAGTCTGGAGGGTGAATCAAAAGAAGCAGAATAAGGAGAAGGAGAAGGTGAAGTCTGGAGGGTGAATCAGAAGAGGCAGATGAAGGAGAAGGAGAAGGTGAAGTCTGGAGGGTGAATCAGAAGAAGTAGAAGAAGGAGAAGGAGAAGGTGAAGTTTGGAGGGTGAAGCAGAAGAAGTAGAAGAAGGAGAAGGAGAAGGTGAAGTCAGGATGGTGAATCAGTAGAAGTAGAAGAAGGAGAAGGAGAAGGTGAAGTCAGGAGGGTGAATCAGAAGAAGCAGAAGAAGGAGAAGGAGAAGGTGAAGTCTGGAAGGTGAATCAGAAGAATCAGAAGAAGGAGAAGGAGAAGGTGAAGTCTGGAGGGTGAATCAGAAGAAGCAGAAGAAAGAGAAGGAGAAGGTGAAGTCTGGAGGGTGAAGCAGAAGAAGCAGAAGAAGGAGAAGGAGAAGGTGAAAGCTGGAGGGTGATTCAGAAGAAGTAGAAGAAGGAAAAGGAGAAGGTGAAGTCTGGAGGGTGAATCAGAAGAAGCAGAAGAAGGAGAAGGAGACGATGAAGTCTGGAGGGTGAATCAGAAGAAGTAGAAGAAGGAGAAGGAGAAGGTGAGGTCTGGAGGGTGAATCAGAAGAAGCAGAAGAAGGAGAAGGAGAAGGTGAAGTCTGGAGGGTGAATCAGAAGAAGCAGAAGAAGGAGAAGGAGAAGGTGAAGTCTGGAGGGTGAATCAGAAGAAGCAGAAGAAGGAGAAGGAGAAGGTGAAGTCAGGAGGGAGAATCAGAAGAAGCAGAAGAAGGAGAAGGAGAAGGTGAAGTTAGGAGGGTGAATCAGAAGAAGCAGAAGAAGGAGAAGGAGAAGGTGAAGTCAGGGGGGTGAAGCAGAAGAAGTAGAAGAAGGAGAAGGAGAAGGTGAAGTCAGGAGGGTGAAGCAGAAGAAGCAGAAGAAGGAGAAGGTGAAGTCTGGAGGGTGAATCAGAAGAAGTAGAAGAAGGAGAAGGAGAAGGTGATGTCAGGAGGGTGAAGCAGAAGAAGCAGTAGAAGGAGAAGGAGAAGGTGAAGTCTGGAGGGTGAAGCAGAAGAAGCAGAAGAAGGAGAAGGAGAAGGTGAAGTCTGGAAGGCGAAGCAGAAGAAGCAGAAGAAGGAGAAGGAGAAGCTGAAGTCTGGAGGGTGAAGCAGAAGAAGCAGAAGAAGGAGAAGTAGAAGGTGAAGTCTGGAGGGTGAATCAGAAGAAGTAGAAGAAGGAGAAGGAGAAGGTGAAGTCAGGAGGGTGAAGCAGAAGAAGCAGAAGAAGGAGAAGGAGAAGGTGAAGTCTGGAGGGTGAAGCAGAAGAAGAAGAAGAAGGAGAAGGAGAAGGTGAAGTCTGGAGGGTGAAGCAGAAGAAGCAGAAGAAGGAGAAGTAGAAGGTGAAGTCAGGAGGGTGAATCAGAAGAAGTAGAAGAAGGAGTAGGAGAAGGTGAAGTCTGGAGGGTGAATCAGAAGAAGTAGAAGAAGGATAAGGAGAAGGTGAAGTCTGGAGGGTGAATCAGAAGAAGTAGAAGAAGGAGAAGGAGAAGGTGAAATCTGGAGGGTGAATCAGAAGAAGCAGAAGAAGGAGAAGGAGAAGGTGAAGTCCGGAGGGAGAAGCAGAAGAAGTAGAAGAAGGAGAAGGAGAAGGTGAAGTCTGGAGGGTGAATCAGAAGAAGTAGAAGAAGGGGAAGGAGAAGGTGAAGTCTGGAGGGTGAATCAGAAGAAGTAGAAGAAGGAGAAGGAGAAGGTGTAGTCTGGAGGGTGAATCAGAAGAAGTAGACGAAGGAGAAGGAGAAGGTGAAGTCTGGAGGGTGAATCAGAAGAAGTAGAAGAAGGAGAAGGAGAAGGTGAAGTCTGGAGGGTGAATCAGAAGAAGCAGAAGAAGGAGAAGGAGAAGGTGAAGTCTGGAGGGTGAATCAGAAGAAGCAGAAGAAGGAGAAGGAGAAGGTGAAGTCTGGAGGGTGAATCAGAAGAAGCAGAAGAAGGAGAAGGAGAAGGTGAAGTCTGGAGGGTGAATCAGAAGAAGCAGAAGAAGTAGAAGGAGAAGGTGAAGTCTGGAGGGTGAATCAGAAGAAGTAGAAGAAGGAGAAGGAGAAGGTGAAGTCTGGAGCGTGAATCAGAAGAAGCAGAAGAAGGAGAAGGAGAAGGTGAAGTCAGGAGGGTGAATCAGAAGAAGCAGAAGAAGGAGAAGGAGATGGTGAAGACTGGAGGGTGAATCAGAAGAAGTAGAAGAAGGAGAAGGAGAAGGTGAAGTCTGAAGGGTGAATCAGAAGAAGTAGAAGAAGGAGAAGGAGAAGGCGAAGTCTGGAGGGTGAATCAGAAGAAGCAGAAGAAGGAGAAGGAGAAGGTGAAGTCTGGAGGGTAAATCAGAAGAAGCTGAAGAAGGAGAAGGAGCAGATGAAGTCTGGAGGGTGAATCAGAAGAAGTAGAAGAAGGAGAAGGAGAAGGTGAGGTCTGGAGGGTGAATCAGAAGAAGTAGAAGAAGGAGAAGGAGAAGGTGATGTCAGGAGGGTGAAGCAGAAGAAGCAGTAGAAGGAGAAGGAGAAGGTGAAGTCTGGAGGGTGAAGCAGAAGAAGCAGAAGAAGGAGAAGGAGAAGGTGAAGTCTGGAGGGCGAAGCAGAAGAAGCAGAAGAAGGAGAAGGAGAAGCTGAAGTCTGGAGGGTGAAGCAGAAGAAGCAGAAGAAGTAGAAGTAGAAGGTGAAGTCTGGAGGGTGAATCAGAAGAAGTAGAAGAAGGAGAAGGAGAAGGTGAAGTCAGGAGGGTGAAGCAGAAGAAGCAGAAGAAGGAGAAGGAGAAGGTGAAGTCTGGAGGGTGAAGCAGAAGAAGAAGAAGAAGGAGAAGGAGAAGGTGAAGTCTGGAGGGTGAAGCAGAAGAAGCAGAAGAAGGAGAAGGAGAAGGTGAAGTCAGGAGGGTGAATCAGAAGAAGTAGAAGAAGGAGAAGGAGAAGGTGAATTCTGGAGGGTGAATCAGAAGAAGTAGAAGAAGGATAAGGAGAAGGTGAAGTCTGGAGGGTGAATCAGAAGAAGTAGAAGAAGGAGAAGGAGAAGGTGAAATCTGGAGGGTGAATCAGAAGAAGCAGAAGAAGGAGAAGGAGAAGGTGAAGTCCGGAGGGAGAAGCAGAAGAAGTAGAAGAAGGAGAAGGAGAAGGTGAAGTCTGGAGGGTGAATCAGAAGAAGTAGAAGAAGGGGAAGGAGAAGGTGAAGTCTGGAGGGTGAATCAGAAGAAGTAGAAGAAGGAGAAGGAGAAGGTGTAGTCTGGAGGGTGAATCAGAAGAAGTAGACGAAGGAGAAGGAGAAGGTGAAGTCTGGAGGGTGAATCAGAAGAAGCAGAAGAAGGAGAAGGAGAAGATGAAGTCTGGAGGGTGAATCAGAAGAAGCAGAAGAAGGAGAAGGAGAAGGTGAAGTCTGGAGGGTGAATCAGAAGAAGTAGAAGAAGGAGAAGGAGAAGGTGAAGTCTGGAGGGTGAATCAGAAGAAGTAGAAGAAGGAGAAGGAGAAGATGAAGTCTGGAGGGTGAATCAGAAGAAGCAGAAGAAGGAGAAGGAGAAGGTGAAGTCTGGAGGGTGAATCAGAAGAAGCAGAAGAAGGAGAAGGAGAAGGTGAAGTCTCGAGGGTGAAGCAGAAGAAGTAGAAGAAGGAGAAGGAGAAGATGAAGTCTGGAGGGTGAATCAGAAGAAGCAGAAGAAGGAGAAGGAGAAGGTGAAGTCTGGAGGGTGAATCAGAAGAAGCAGAAGAAGGAGAAGGAGAAGGTGAAGTCTCGAGGGTGAAGCAGAAGAAGCAGAAGAAGGAGAAGAAGAAGGTGAAGTCTGGAGGGTGAATCAGAAGAAGTAGGAGAAGGAGAAGGAGAAGGTGATGTCTGGGGGGTGAATCAGAAGAAGCAGAAGAAGTAGAAGGAGAAGGTGAAGTCTGGAGGGTGAATCAGAAGAAGTAGAAGAAGGAGAAGGAGAAGGTGATGTCTGGAGGGTGTATCAGGAGAAGCAGAAGAAGGAGAAGGAGAAGGTGAAGTCAGGAGGGTGAATCAGAAGAAGCAGAATAAGGAGAAGGAGAAGGTGAAGACTGGAGGGTGAATCAGAAGAAGTAGAAGAAGAAGGAGAAGGAGAAGGTGAAGTCTGGAGGGTGAATCAGAAGAAGCAGAAGAAGGAGAAGGAGAAGGTGAAGTCTGGAGGGTGAATCAGAAGAAGCAGAAGAAGGAGAAGGAGAAGGTGAAGTCTGGAGGGTGAATCAGAAGAAGCAGAAGAAGGAGAAGGAGAAGGTGAAGTCTGGAGGGTGAATCAGAAGAAGCAGAAGAAGTAGAAGGAGAAGGTGAAGTCTGGAGGGTGAATCAGAAGAAGTAGAAGAAGGAGAAGGAGAAGGTGAAGTCTGGAGCGTGAATCAGAAGAAGCAGAAGAAGGAGAAGGAGAAGGTGAAGTCAGGAGGGTGAATCAGCAGAAGAAGGAGAAGGAGATGGTGAAGACTGGAGGGTGAATCAGAAGAAGTAGAAGAAGGAGAAGGAGAAGGTGAAGTCTGAAGGGTGAATCAGAAGAAGTAGAAGAAGGAGAAGGAGAAGGCGAAGTCTGGAGGGTGAATCAGAAGAAGCAGAAGAAGGAGAAGGAGAAGGTGAAGTCTGGAGGGTAAATCAGAAGAAGCAGAAGAAGGAGAAGGAGCAGATGAAGTCTGGAGGGTGAATCAGAAGAAGTAGAAGAAGGAGAAGGAGAAGGTGAGGTCTGGAGGGTGAATCAGAAGAAGCAGAAGAAGGAGAAGGAGAAGGTGAATGCTGAAGGGTGAATCAGAAGAAGCAGAAGAATGAGAAGGAGAAGGTGAAGTCTGGAGGGTGAATCAGAAGAAGCAGAAGAAGGAGAAGGAGAAGGAGAAGGTGAAGTCTGGAGGGTGAATCAGAAGAAGCAGAAGAAGGAGAAGGAGAAGGTGAAGTCTGGAGGGTGAATCAGAAGAAGTAGAAGAAGGAGAAGGAGAAGGTGAAGTCTGGAGGGTGAATCAGAAGAAGTAGAAGAAGGAGAAGGTGAAGTCTGGAGGGTGAATCAGAAGAAGCAGAAGAAGGAGAAGGAGAAGGTGAAGTCTGGAGGGTGAATCAGAAGAAGCAGAAGAAGGAGAAGGAGAAGATGAAGTCTGGAGGGTGAATCAGAAGAAGTAGAAGAAGGAGAAGGAGAAGGTGAAGTCTGGAGGGTGAATCAGAAGAAGTAGAAGAAGGAGAAGGAGAAGGTGATGTCTGGAGGGTGAATCAGGAGAAGCAGAAGAAGGAGAAGGAGAAGGTGAAGTCAGGAGGGTGAATCAGAAGAAGCAGAAGAAGGAGAAGGAGAAGGTGAAGACTGGAGGGTGAATCAGAAGAAGTAGAAGAAGAAGGAGAAGGAGAAGGTGAAGTCTGGAGGGTGAATCAGAAGAAGCAGAAGAAGGAGAAGGAGAAGGTGAAGTCTGGAGGGTGAATCAGAAGAAGCAGAAGAAGGAGAAGGAGAAGGTGAAGTCTGGAGGGTGAATCAGAAGAAGCAGAAGAAGGAGAAGGAGAAGGTGAAGTCTGGAGGGTGAATCAGAAGAAGCAGAAGAAGTAGAAGGAGAAGGTGAAGTCTGGATGGTGAATCACAAGAAGCAGAATAAGGAGAAGGAGAAGGTGAAGTCTGGAGGGTGAATCAGAAGAAGCAGAAGAAGGAGAAGGAGAAGATGAAGTCTGGAGGGTGAATCAGAAGAAGCAGAATAAGGAGAAGGAGAAGATGAAGGCTGGAGGGTGAATCAGAAGAAGCAGAAGAAGGAGAAGGAGAAGCAGAAGGTGACGTCTGGAGGGTGAATCAGAAGAAGTAGAAGAAGGAGAAGGAGAAGGTGAAGTCTGGAGGGTGAAGCAGAAGAAGTAGAAGAAGGAGAAGTAGAAGGTGAAGTCAGGAGGGTGAATCAGAAGAAGTAGAAGAAGGAGAAGGAGAAGGTGAAGTCAGGAGGGTGAATCAGAAGAAGGAGAAGGAGGAGGTGAAGTCTGGAGGGTGAATCAGAAGAATCAGAAGAAGGAGAAGGAGAAGGTGAAGTCTGGAGGGTGAATCAGAAGAAGCAGAAGAAAGAGAAGGAGAAGGTGAAGTCTGGAGGGTGAAGCAGAAGAAGCAGAAGAAGCAGAATGAGAAGGTGAAGGCTGGAGGGTGAATCAGAAGAAGTAGAAGAAGGAGAAGGAGAAGGTGAAGTCTGGGGGCTAATCAGAAGAAGTAGAAGAAGCAGAATGAGAAGATGAAGGCTGGAGGGTGAATCAGAAGAAGTAGAAGAAGGAGAAGGAGAAGGTGAAGTCTGGGGGCTAATCAGAAGAAGTAGAAGAAGGAGAAGGAGAAGGTGAAGTCAGGAGGGTGAAGCAGAAGAAGCAGAAGAAGGAGAAGGAGAAGGTGAAGTCTGGAGGGCGCAGCAGAAGAAGCAAAAGAAGGAGAAGGAGAAGGTGAAGTCTGGAGGGTGAAGCAGAAGAAGCAGAAGAAGGAGAAGGAGAAGGTGAAGTCTGGAGGGTGAATCAGAAGAAGAAGAAGAAGGAGAAGGAGAAGGTGAAGTCAGGAGGGTGAAGCAGAAGAAGCAGAAGAAGGAGAAGGAGAAGGTGAAGTCTGGAGGGTGAAGCAGAAGAAGCAGAAGAAGGAGAAGGAGAAGGTGAAGTCTGGAGCGTGAAGCAGAAGAAGCAGAAGAAGGAGAAGGAGAAGGTGAGGTCTGGAGGGTGAATCAGAAGAAGCAGAAGAAGGAGAAGGAGAAGGTGAAGTCAGGAGGGTGAATCAGCAGAAGAAGGAGAAGGAGATGGTGAAGACTGGAGGGTGAATCAGAAGAAGTAGAAGAAGGAGAAGGAGAAGGTGAAGTCTGAAGGGTGAATCAGAAGAAGTAGAAGAAGGAGAAGGAGAAGGCGAAGTCTGGAGGGTGAATCAGAAGAAGCAGAAGAAGGAGAAGGAGAAGGTGAAGTCTGGAGGGTAAATCAGAAGAAGCAGAAGAAGGAGAAGGAGCAGATGAAGTCTGGAGGGTGAATCAGAAGAAGTAGAAGAAGGAGAAGGAGAAGGTGAGGTCTGGAGGGTGAATCAGAAGAAGCAGAAGAAGGAGAAGGAGAAGGTGAATGCTGAAGGGTGAATCAGAAGAAGCAGAAGAAGGAGAAGGAGAAGGTGAAGTCTGGAGGGTGAATCAGAAGAAGCAGAAGAAGGAGAAGGAGAAGGAGAAGGTGAAGTCTGGAGGGTGAATCAGAAGAAGCAGAAGAAGGAGAAGGAGAAGGTGAAGTCTGGAGGGTGAATCAGAAGAAGTAGA
This sequence comes from Somniosus microcephalus, assembly GCF_052327205.1. NCBI lineage: Eukaryota > Metazoa > Chordata > Chondrichthyes > Squaliformes > Somniosidae > Somniosus > Somniosus microcephalus. Next base: position 29,435 of record NW_028225852.1, on the reverse strand, counting down.
AGAAGGAGAAGGAGAAGGTGAAGTCTGGAGGGTGAATCAGAAGAAGCAGAAGAAGGAGAAGGAGAAGGTGAAGTCTGGAGGGTGGATCACAAGAAGCAGAATAAGGAGAAGGAGAAGGTGAAGTCTGGAGGGTGAATCAGAAGAAGCAGAAGAAGGAGAAGGAGAAGATGAAGTCTGGAGGGTGAATCAGAAGAAGCAGAATAAGGAGAAGGAGAAGATGAAGTCTGGAGGGTGAATCAGAAGAAGCAGAAGAAGGAGAAGGAGAAGCAGAAGGTGACGTCTGGAGGGTGAATCAGAAGAAGTAGAAGAAGGAGAAGGAGAAGGTGAAGTCTGGAGGGTGAAGCAGAAGAAGTAGAAGAAGGAGAAGTAGAAGGTGAAGTCAGGAGGGTGAATCAGAAGAAGTAGAAGAAGGAGAAGGAGAAGGTGAAGTCAGGAGGGTGAATCAGAAGAAGGAGAAGGAGGAGGTGAAGTCTGGAGGGTGAATCAGAAGAATCAGAAGAAGGAGAAGGAGAAGGTGAAGTCTGGAGGGTGAATCAGAAGAAGCAGAAGAAAGAGAAGGAGAAGGTGAAGTCTGGAGGGTGAAGCAGAAGAAGCAGAAGAAGCAGAATGAGAAGGTGAAGGCTGGAGGGTGAATCAGAAGAAGTAGAAGAAGGAGAAGGAGAAGGTGAAGTCTGGGGGCTAATCAGAAGAAGTAGAAGAAGCAGAATGAGAAGATGAAGGCTGGAGGGTGAATCAGAAGAAGTAGAAGAAGGAGAAGGAGAAGGTGAAGTCTGGGGGCTAATCAGAAGAAGTAGAAGAAGGAGAAGGAGAAGGTGAAGTCAGGAGGGTGAAGCAGAAGAAGCAGAAGAAGGAGAAGGAGAAGGTGAAGTCTGGAGGGCGCAGCAGAAGAAGCAAAAGAAGGAGAAGGAGAAGGTGAAGTCTGGAGGGTGAAGCAGAAGAAGCAGAAGAAGGAGAAGGAGAAGGTGAAGTCTGGAGGGTGAATCAGAAGAAGAAGAAGAAGGAGAAGGAGAAGGTGAAGTCAGGAGGGTGAAGCAGAAGAAGCAGAAGAAGGAGAAGGAGAAGGTGAAGTCTGGAGGGTGAAGCAGAAGAAGCAGAAGAAGGAGAAGGAGAAGGTGAAGTCTGGAGCGTGAAGCAGAAGAAGCAGAAGAAGGAGCAGGAGAAGGTGAAGTCTGGAGGGTGAATCAGAAGAAGTAGAAGAAGGAGAAGGAGAAGGTGAAGTCAGGAGGGTGAAGCAGAAGAAGCAGAAGAAGGAGAAGGAGAAGGTGAAGTCTGGAGGGTGAAGCAGAAGAAGCAGAAGAAGGAGAAGGAGAAGGTGAAGTCTGGAGGGTGAAGCAGAAGAAGCAGAAGAAGGAGAAGGAGAAAGTGAAGTCAGGAGGGTGAATCAGAAGAAGTAGAAGAAGGAGAAGGAGAAGGTGAAGTCTGGAGGGTGAATCAGAAGAAGTAGAAGAAGGAGAAGGAGAAGGTGAAGGCTGGAGGGTGAATCAGAAGAAGTAGAAGAAGGAGAAGGAGAAGATGAAGTCTGGAGGGTGAATCAGAAGAAGCAGAAGAAGGAGAAGGAGAAGGTGAAGTCTGGAGGGAGAAGCAGAAGAAGAAGAAGAAGGAGAAGGAGAAGGTGAAGTCTGGATGGTGAATCAGAAGAAGTAGAAGAAGGAGAAGGAAAAGGTGAAGTCTGGAGGGTGAATCAGAAGAAGTAGAAGAAGGAGAAGGAGAAGGTGAAGTCTGGAGGGTGAATCAGAAGAAGCAGAAGAAGGAGAAGGAGAAGTTGAAGTCTGGAGGCTGAATCGGAAGAAGTAGAAGAAGGAGAAGGAGAAGGTGTAGTCTGGAGGGTGAATCAGAAGAAGTAGACGAAGGAGAAGTAGAAGGTGAAGTCTGGAGGGTGAATCAGAAGAAGCAGAAGAAGGAGAAGGAGAAGGTGAAGTCTGGAGGGTGAATGAGAAGAAGTAGAAGAAGGAGAAGGAGAAGGTGAAGTCTGGAGGGTGAATCAGAAGAAGCAGAAGAAGGAGAAGGAGAAAGTGAAGTCTGGAGGGTGAATCAGAAGAAGCAGAAGAAGGAGAAGGAGAAGGTGAAGTATGGAGGGTGAATCAGAAGAAGCAGAAGAAGGAGAAGGAGAAGGTGAAGTCTGGAGGGTTAATCAGAAGAAGCAGAAGAAGTAGAAGGAGAAGGTGAAGTCTGGAGGGTGAATCAGAAGAAGTAGAAGAAGGAGAAGGAGAAGGTGAAGTCTGGAGGGTGAATCAGAAAAAGCAGAAGAAGGAGAAGGAGAAGGTGAAGTCAGGAGGGTGAATCAGAAGAAGCAGAAGAAGGAGAAGGAGAAGGTGAAGTCTGGAGGGTGAATCAGAAGAAGCAGAATAAGGAGAAGGAGGAGGTGAAGACTGGAGGGTGAATCAGAAGAAGTAGATGAAGGAGAAGGAGAAGGTGAAGTCTGGAGGGTGAATCAGAAGAAGTAGAAGAAGGAGAAGGAGAAGGCGAAGTCTGTAGGGTGAATCAGAAGAAGCAGAAGAAGGAGAAGGAGAAGGTGAAGTCTGGAGGGTGAATCAGAAGAAGCAGAAGAAGGAGAAGGAGAAGATGAAGTCTGGAGGGTGAATCAGAAGAATTAGAAGAAGGAGAAGGAGAAGGTGAGGTCTGGAGGGTGAATCAGAAGAAGCAGAAGAAGGAGAAGGAGAAGGTGAAGTCTGAAGGGTGAATCAGAAGAAGCAGAAGAAGGAGAAGGAGAAGGTGAAGTCTGGAGGGTGAATCAGAAGAAGCAGAAGAAGGAGAAGGAGAAGGTGAAGTCTGGAGGGTGAATCAGAAGAAGCAGAAGAAGGAGAAGGAGAAGGTGAAGTCTGGAGGGTGAATCAGAAGAAGTAGAAGAAGGAGAAGGAGAAAGTGAAGACTGGGGGGTGAATCAGAAGAAGTAGAAGAAGGAGAAGGAGAAGGTGAAGTCTGGAGGGTGAATCAGAAGAAGCAGAAGAAGGAGAAGGAGAAGGTGAAGTCTGGAGGGTGAATCAGAAGAAGCAGAACAAGGAGAAGGAGAAGATGAAGTCTGGAGGGTGAATCAGATGAAGTAGAAGAAGGAGAAGGAGAAGGTGAGGTCTGGAGGGTGAATCAGAAGAAGCAGAAGAAGGAGAAGGAGAAGGTGAAGTCTGGAGGGTGAATCAGAAGAAGCAGAAGAAGGAGAAGGAGAAGGTGAAGTCTGGAGGGTGAATCACAAGAAGCAGAAGAAGGAGAAGGAGAAGGCGAAGTCAGGAGGGTGAATCAGAAGAAGCAGCAGAAGGAGAAGGAGAAGGTGAAGTTAGGAGAGTGAATCAGAAGAAGCAGAAGAAGGAGAAGGAGAAGGTGAAGTCAGGGGGGTGAAGCAGAAGAAGTAGAAGAAGGAGAAGGAGAAGGTGAAGTCAGGAGGGTGAAGCAGAAGAAGCAGAAGAAGGAGAAGGAGAAGGTGAGGTCTGGAGGGCGCAGCAGAAGAAGCAGAAGAAGGAGAAGGAGAAGGTGAAGTCTGGAGGGTGAAGCAGAAGAAGCAGAAGAAGGAGAAGGAGAAGGTGAAGTCTGGAGGGTGAATCAGAAGAAGAAGAAGAAGGAGAAGGAGAAGGTGAAGTCAGGAGGGTGAAGCAGAAGAAGCAGAAGAAGGAGAAGGAGACGGTGAAGTCTGGAGGGTGAAGCAGAAGAAGCAGAAGAAGGAGAAGGAGAAGGTGAAGTCTGGAGCGTGAAGCAGAAGAAGCAGAAGAAGGAGAAGGAGAAGGTGAAGTCTGGAGGGTGAATCAGAAGAAGTAGAAGAAGGAGAAGGAGAAGGTGAAGTCAGGAGGGTGAAGCAGAAGAAGCAGAAGAAGGAGAAGGAGAAGGTGAAGTCTGGAGGGTGAAGCAGAAGAAGCAGAAGAAGGAGAAGGAGAAGGTGAAGTCTGGAGGGTGAAGCAGAAGAAGCAGAAGAAGGAGAAGGAGAAAGTGAAGTCAGGAGGGTGAATCAGAAGAAGTAGAAGAAGGAGAAGGAGAAGGTGAAGTCTGGAGGGTGAATCAGAAGAAGTAGAAGAAGGAGAAGGAGAAGGTGAAGGCTGGAGGGTGGATCAGAAGAAGTAGAAGAAGGAGAAGGAGAAGGTGAAGTCTGGAGGGTGAATCATAAGAAGCAGAAGAAGGAGAAGGAGAAGGTGAAGTCTGGAGGGAGAAGCAGAAGAAGAAGAAGAAGGAGAAGGAGAAGGTGAAGTCTGGAGCGTGAATCAGAAGAAGTAGAAGATGGAGAAGGAAAAGGTGAAGTCTGGAGGGTGAATCAGAAGAAGTAGAAGAAGGAGAAGGAGAAGGTGAAGTCTGGAGGGTGAATCAGAAGAAGCAGAAGAAGGAGAAGGAGAAGGTGAAGTCTGGAGGGTGAATCAGAAGAAGTGGAAGAAGGAGAAGGAGAAGGTGTAGTCTGGAGGGCGAATCAGAAGAAGTAGACGAAGCAGAAGTAGAAGGTGAAGTCTGGAGGGTGAATCAGAAGAAGCAGAATAAGGAGAAGGAGAAGGTGAAGTCTGGAGGGTGAATGAGAAGAAGTAGAAGAAGGAGAAGGAGAAGGTGAAGTCTGGAGGGTGAATCAGAAGAAGCAGAAGAAGGAGAAGGAGAAAGTGAAGTCTGGAGGGGGAATCAGAAGAAGCAGAAGAAGGAGAAGGAGAAGGTGAAGTATGGAGGGTGAATCAGAAGAAGCAGAAGAAGGAGAAGGAGAAGGTGAAGTCTGGAGGGTGAATCAGAAGAAGCAGAAGAAGTAGAAGGAGAAGGTGAAGTCTGGAGGGTGAATCAGAAAAAGCAGAAGAAGGAGAAGGAGAAGGTGAAGTCAGGAGGGTGAATCAGAAGAAGCAGAAGAAGGAGAAGGAGAAGGTGAAGTCTGGAGGGTGAATCAGAAGAAGCAGAAGAAGGAGAAGGAGGAGGTGAAGACTGGAGGGTGAATCAGAAGATGTAGAAGAAGGAGAAGGAGAAGGTGAAGTCTGGAGGGTGAATCAGAAGAAGTAGAAGAAGGAGAAGGAGAAGGCGAAGTCTGGAGGGTGAATCAGAAGAAGCAGAAGAAGGAGAAGGAGAAGGTGAAGTCTGGAGGGTGAATCAGAAGAAGCAGAAGAAGGAGAAGGAGAAGATGAAGTCTGGAGGGTGAATCAGAAGAATTAGAAGAAGGAGAAGGAGAAGTGAGGTCTGGAGGGTGAATCAGAAGAAGCAGAAGAAGGAGAAGGAGAAGGTGAAGTCTGAAGGGTGAATCAGAAGAAGCAGAAGAAGGAGAAGGAGAAGGTGAAGTCTGGAGGGTGAATCAGAAGAAGCAGAAGAAGGAGAAGGAGAAGGTGAAGTCTGGAGGGTGAATGAGAAGAAGCAGAAGAAGGAGAAGGAGAAGGTGAAGTCTGGAGGGTGAATCAGAAGAAGTAGAAGAAGGAGAAGGAGAAGGTGAAGAATGGAGGGTGAGTCAGAAGAAGTAGAAGAAGGAGAAGGAGAAGGTGAAGTCTGGAGGGTGAATCAGAAGAAGGAGAAGGAGAAGGTGAAGTCTGGAGGGTGAATCAGTAGAAGCAGAAGAAGGAGAAGGAGAAGGTGAAGTCTGGAGGGTGAATCAGAAGAAGCAGAAGAAGGAGAAGGAGAAGTTGAAGTCTGGAGGGTGAATCAGAAGAAGCAGAAGAAGTAGAAGGAGAAGTAGAAGTCTGGAGGGTGAATCAGAAGAAGTAGAAGAAGGAGAAGGAGAAGGTGAAGTCTGGAGGGTGAATCAGAAGAAGTAGAAGAAGGAGAAGGAGAAGGCAAAGTCTGGAGGGTGAATCAGAAGAAGCAGAAGAAGGAGAAGGAGAAGATGAAGTCTGGAGGGTGAATCAGAAGAAGCAGAAGAAGGAGAAGGAGAAGATGAAGTCTGGAGGGTGAATCAGAAGAATTAGAAGAAGGAGAAGGAGAAGGTGAGGTCTGGAGGGTGAATCAGAAGAAGCAGAAGAAGGAGAAGGAGAAGGTGAAGTCTGAAGGGTGAATCAGAAGAAGCAGAATAAGGAGAAGGAGGAGGTGAAGACTGGAGGGTGAATCAGAAGAAGTAGATGAAGGAGAAGGAGAAGGTGAAGTCTGGAGGGTGAATCAGAAGAAGTAGAAGAAGGAGAAGGAGAAGGCGAAGTCTGTAGGGTGAATCAGAAGAAGCAGAAGAAGGAGAAGGAGAAGGTGAAGTCTGGAGGGTGAATCAGAAGAAGCAGAAGAAGGAGAAGGAGAAGATGAAGTCTGGAGGGTGAATCAGAAGAATTAGAAGAAGGAGAAGGAGAAGGTGAGGTCTGGAGGGTGAATCAGAAGAAGCAGAAGAAGGAGAAGGAGAAGGTGAAGTCTGAAGGGTGAATCAGAAGAAGCAGAAGAAGGAGAAGGAGAAGGTGAAGTCTGGAGGGTGAATCAGAAGAAGCAGAAGAAGGAGAAGGAGAAGGTGAAGTCTGGAGGGTGAATCAGAAGAAGCAGAAGAAGGAGAAGGAGAAGGTGAAGTCTGGAGGGTGAATCAGAAGAAGTAGAAGAAGGAGAAGGAGAAAGTGAAGACTGGGGGGTGAATCAGAAGAAGTAGAAGAAGGAGAAGGAGAAGGTGAAGTCTGGAGGGTGAATCAGAAGAAGCAGAAGAAGGAGAAGGAGAAGGTGAAGTCTGGAGGGTGAATCAGAAGAAGCAGAACAAGGAGAAGGAGAAGATGAAGTCTGGAGGGTGAATCAGAAGAAGTAGAAGAAGGAGAAGGAGAAGGTGAGGTCTGGAGGGTGAATCAGAAGAAGCAGAAGAAGGAGAAGGAGAAGGTGAAGTCTGGAGGGTGAATCAGAAGAAGCAGAAGAAGGAGAAGGAGAAGGTGAAGTCTGGAGGGTGAATCACAAGAAGCAGAAGAAGGAGAAGGAGAAGGCGAAGTCAGGAGGGTGAATCAGAAGAAGCAGCAGAAGGAGAAGGAGAAGGTGAAGTTAGGAGAGTGAATCAGAAGAAGCAGAAGAAGGAGAAGGAGAAGGTGAAGTCAGGGGGGTGAAGCAGAAGAAGTAGAAGAAGGAGAAGGAGAAGGTGAAGTCAGGAGGGTGAAGCAGAAGAAGCAGAAGAAGGAGAAGGAGAAGGTGAGGTCTGGAGGGCGCAGCAGAAGAAGCAGAAGAAGGAGAAGGAGAAGGTGAAGTCTGGAGGGTGAAGCAGAAGAAGCAGAAGAAGGAGAAGGAGAAGGTGAAGTCTGGAGGGTGAATCAGAAGAAGAAGAAGAAGGAGAAGGAGAAGGTGAAGTCAGGAGGGTGAAGCAGAAGAAGCAGAAGAAGGAGAAGGAGACGGTGAAGTCTGGAGGGTGAAGCAGAAGAAGCAGAAGAAGGAGAAGGAGAAGGTGAAGTCTGGAGCGTGAAGCAGAAGAAGCAGAAGAAGGAGAAGGAGAAGGTGAAGTCTGGAGGGTGAATCAGAAGAAGTAGAAGAACGAGAAGGAGAAGGTGAAGTCAGGAGGGTGAAGCAGAAGAAGCAGAAGAAGGAGAAGGAGAAGGTGAAGTCTGGAGGGTGAAGCAGAAGAAGCAGAAGAAGGAGAAGGAGAAGGTGAAGTCTGGAGGGTGAAGCAGAAGAAGCAGAAGAAGGAGAAGGAGAAAGTGAAGTCAGGAGGGTGAATCAGAAGAAGTAGAAGAAGGAGAAGGAGAAGGTGAAGTCTGGAGGGTGAATCAGAAGAAGTAGAAGAAGGAGAAGGAGAAGGTGAAGGCTGGAGGGTGGATCAGAAGAAGTAGAAGAAGGAGAAGGAGAAGGTGAAGTCTGGAGGGTGAATCATAAGAAGCAGAAGAAGGAGAAGGAGAAGGTGAAGTCTGGAGGGAGAAGCAGAAGAAGAAGAAGAAGGAGAAGGAGAAGGTGAAGTCTGGAGCGTGAATCAGAAGAAGTAGAAGATGGAGAAGGAAAAGGTGAAGTCTGGAGGGTGAATCAGAAGAAGTAGAAGAAGGAGAAGGAGAAGGTGAAGTCTGGAGGGTGAATCAGAAGAAGCAGAAGAAGGAGAAGGAGAAGGTGAAGTCTGGAGGGTGAATCAGAAGAAGTGGAAGAAGGAGAAGGAGAAGGTGTAGTCTGGAGGGCGAATCAGAAGAAGTAGACGAAGCAGAAGTAGAAGGTGAAGTCTGGAGGGTGAATCAGAAGAAGCAGAATAAGGAGAAGGAGAAGGTGAAGTCTGGAGGGTGAATGAGAAGAAGTAGAAGAAGGAGAAGGAGAAGGTGAAGTCTGGAGGGTGAATCAGAAGAAGCAGAAGAAGGAGAAGGAGAAGGTGAAGTCTGGAGGGGGAATCAGAAGAAGCAGAAGAAGGAGAAGGAGAAGGTGAAGTATGGAGGGTGAATCAGAAGAAGCAGAAGAAGGAGAAGGAGAAGGTGAAGTCTGGAGGGTGAATCAGAAGAAGCAGAAGAAGTAGAAGGAGAAGGTGAAGTCTGGAGGGTGAATCAGAAAAAGCAGAAGAAGGAGAAGGAGAAGGTGAAGTCAGGAGGGTGAATCAGAAGAAGCAGAAGAAGGAGAAGGAGAAGGTGAAGTCTGGAGGGTGAATCAGAAGAAGCAGAAGAAGGAGAAGGAGGAGGTGAAGACTGGAGGGTGAATCAGAAGATGTAGAAGAAGGAGAAGGAGAAGGTGAAGTCTGGAGGGTGAATCAGAAGAAGTAGAAGAAGGAGAAGGAGAAGGCGAAGTCTGGAGGGTGAATCAGAAGAAGCAGAAGAAGGAGAAGGAGAAGGTGAAGTCTGGAGGGTGAATCAGAAGAAGCAGAAGAAGGAGAAGGAGAAGATGAAGTCTGGAGGGTGAATCAGAAGAATTAGAAGAAGGAGAAGGAGAAGTGAGGTCTGGAGGGTGAATCAGAAGAAGCAGAAGAAGGAGAAGGAGAAGGTGAAGTCTGAAGGGTGAATCAGAAGAAGCAGAAGAAGGAGAAGGAGAAGGTGAAGTCTGGAGGGTGAATCAGAAGAAGCAGAAGAAGGAGAAGGAGAAGGTGAAGTCTGGAGGGTGAATGAGAAGAAGCAGAAGAAGGAGAAGGAGAAGGTGAAGTCTGGAGGGTGAATCAGAAGAAGTAGAAGAAGGAGAAGGAGAAGGTGAAGAATGGAGGGTGAGTCAGAAGAAGTAGAAGAAGGAGAAGGAGAAGGTGAAGTCTGGAGGGTGAATCAGAAGAAGGAGAAGGAGAAGGTGAAGTCTGGAGGGTGAATCAGTAGAAGCAGAAGAAGGAGAAGGAGAAGGTGAAGTCTGGAGGGTGAATCAGAAGAAGCAGAAGAAGGAGAAGGAGAAGTTGAAGTCTGGAGGGTGAATCAGAAGAAGCAGAAGAAGTAGAAGGAGAAGTAGAAGTCTGGAGGGTGAATCAGAAGAAGTAGAAGAAGGAGAAGGAGAAGGTGAAGTCTGGAGGGTGAATCAGAAGAAGTAGAAGAAGGAGAAGGAGAAGGCAAAGTCTGGAGGGTGAATCAGAAGAAGCAGAAGAAGGAGAAGGAGAAGATGAAGTCTGGAGGGTGAATCAGAAGAAGCAGAAGAAGGAGAAGGAGAAGATGAAGTCTGGAGGGTGAATCAGAAGAATTAGAAGAAGGAGAAGGAGAAGGTGAGGTCTGGAGGGTGAATCAGAAGAAGCAGAAGAAGGAGAAGGAGAAGGTGAAGTCTGAAGGGTGAATCAGAAGAAGCAGAAGAAGAAGAAGGAGAAGGTGAAGTCTGGAGGGTGTATCAGAAGAAGCAGAAGAAGGAGAAGGAGAAGGTGAAGTCTGGAGGGTGAATCAGAAGAAGCAGAAGAAGGAGAAGGAGAAGGTGAAGTCTGGAGGGTGAATCAGAAGAAGTAGAAGAAGGAGAAGGAGAAGGTGAAGTCTGGAGGGTGAATCGGAAGAAGTAGAAGAAGGAGAAGGAGAAGGTGAAGTCTGGAGGGAGAATCAGAAGAAGCAGAAGAAGGAGCAGGAGAAGGTGAAGTCTGGAGGGTGAATCAGAAGAAGCAGAAGAAGGAGAAGGAGAAGGTGAAGTCTGGAGGGTGAATCAGAATAAGTAAAAGAAGATGAAGGAGAAGGTGATGTCAGGAGGGTGAATCAGAAGAAGCAGAAGAAGGAGAAGGAGAAGGTGAAGTCAGGAGAGTGAATCAGAAGAAGCAGAAGAAGGAGAAGGAGAAGGTGAAGTCTGGAGGGTGAATCAGAAGAAGCAGAATAAGGAGAAGGAGAAGGTGTAGTCTGGAGGGTGAATCAGAAGAAGCATAAGAAGGAGAAGGAGAAGGTAAAGTCTGGAGGGTGAATCAGAAGAAGTAGAAGAAGGAGAAGGAGAAGGTGAAGTCTGGAGGGTGAAGCAGAAGAAGGAGAAGAAGGAGGAGAAGGTGAAGTCAGGAGGGTGAATCAGAAGAAGCAGAAGAAGGAGAAGGAGAAGGTGAAGTCTGGAGTGTGAATCAGAAGAATCAGAAGAAGGAGAAGGAGAAGGTGAAGTCTGGAGGGTGAATCAGAAGAAGCAGAAGAAAGAGAAGGAGAAGGTGAAGTCTGGAGGGTGAAGCAGAAGAAGCAGAAGAAGGAGAAGTAGAAGGTGAAGACTGGAGGGTGAATCAGAAGAAGTAGAAGAAGGAGAAGGAGAAGGTGAAGTCTGGAGGGTGAATCAGAAGAAGTAGAAGAAGGAGAAGGAGAAGGTGAAGTCTGGAGGGTGAATCAGAAGAAGGAGAAGAAGGAGAAGGAGAAGGTGAAGTCTGGAGATGAATCAGAAGAAGTAGAAGAAGGAGAAGGAGAAGGTGAAGTCAGGAGGGTGAATCAGAAGAAGTAGAAGAAGGAGAAGGAGAAGGTGAGGTCTGGAGGGTGAATCAGAAGAAGCAGAAGAAGGAGAAGGAGAAGGTGAAGTCAGGAGGGTGAATCAGAAGAAGCAGAAGAAGGAGAAGGAGAAGGTGAAGTTAGGAGGGTGAATCAGAAGAAGCAGAAGAAGGAGAAGGAGAAGGTGAAGTCAGGGGGGTGAAGCAGAAGAAGTAGAAGAAGGAGAAGGAGAAGGTGAAGTCAGGAAGGTGAAGCAGAAGAAGCAGAAGAAGGAGAAGGAGAAGGTGAAGTCTGGCGGGCGCAGCAGAAGAAGCAGTAGAAGGAGAAGGAGAAGGTGAAGTCTGGAGGGTGAAGCAGAAGAAGCAGAAGAAGGAGAAGGAGAAGGTGAAGTCTGGAGGGTGAATCAGAAGAAGTAGAAGAAGGAGAAGGAGAGTGTGAAGTCAGGAGGGTGAAGCAGAAGAAACAGAAGAAGGAGAAGGAGAAGGTGACGTCTGGAGGGTGAAGCAGAAGAAGCAGAAGAAGGAGAAGGAGAAGGTGAAGTCTGGAGGGCGAAGCAGAAGAAGTAGAAGAAGGAGAAGGAGAAGGTGAAGTCTGGAGGGTGAAGCAGAAGAAGCAGAAGAAGGAGAAGGAGAAGGTGAAGTCTGGAGGGTGAATCAGAAGAAGTAGAAGAAGGAGAAGAAGAAGGTGAAGTCAGGACGGTGAAGCAGAAGAAGTAGAAGAAGGAGTAGGAGAAGGTGAAGTCTGGAGGGTGAAGGAGAAGAAGCAGAAGAAGGAGAATGAGAAGGTGAAGTCTGGAGGGTGAAGCAGAAGAAGCAGAAGAAGGAGAAGGAGAAGGTGAAGTCAGGAGGGTGAATCAGAAGAAGTAGAAGAAGGAGAAGGAGAAGGTGAAGTCTGGAGGGTGAATCAGAAGAAGTAGAAGAAGGAGAAGGAGAAGGTGAAGTCTGGAGGGTGAATCAGAAGAAGTAGAAGAAGGAGAAGGAGAAGTTGAAGTCTGGAGGGTGAATCAGAAGAAGCAGAAGAAGGAGAAGGAGAAGGTGAAGTCTGGAGGGAGAAGCAGAAGAAGTAGAAGAAGGAGAAGGAGAAGGTGAAATCTGGAGGGTGAATCAGAAGAAGCAGAAGAAGGAGAAGGAGAAGGTGAAGTCTGGAGGGTGAATCAGAAGAAGTAGAAGAAGGAGAAGGAGAAGGTGAAGTCTGGAGGGTGAAGCAGAAGAAGCAGAAGAAGGAGAAGGAGAAGGTGAAGTCTGGAGGGTGAAGCAGAAGAAGCAGAAGAAGGAGAAGGAGAAGGTGAAGTCAGGAGGGTGAATCAGAAGAAGTAGAAGAAGGAGAAGGAGAAGGTGAAGTCTGGAGGGTGAATCAGAAGAAGTAGAAGAAGGAGAAGGAGAAGGTGAAGTCTGGAGGGTGAATCAGAAGAAGTAGAAGAAGGAGAAGGAGAAGGTGAAGTCTGGAGGGTGAATTAGAAGAAGCAGAAGAAGGAGAAGGAGAAGGTGAAGTCTGGAGGGAGAAGCAGAAGAAGTAGAAGAAGGAGAAGGAGAAGGTGAAATCTGGAGGGTGAATCAGAAGAAGTAGAAGAAGGAGAAGGAGAAGGTGAAGTCTGGAGGGTGAATCAGAAGAAGTAGAAGAAGGAGAAGGAGAAGGTGAAGTCTGGAGGGTGAATCAGAAGAAGCAGAAGAAGGAGAAGGAGAAGGTGGAGTCTGGAGGGTGAATCAGAAGAAGTAGAAGAAGGAGAAGGTGTGGTCTGGAGGGTGAATCAGAAGAAGTAGACGAAGGAGAAGGAGAAGGTGAAGTCTGGAGGGTGAATCAGAAAAAGCAGAAGAATGAGAAGGAGAAGGTGAAGTCTGGAGGGTGAATCTGAAGAAGCAGAAGAAGGAGAAGGAGAAGGTGAAGTCTGGAGGGTGAATCAGAAGAAGCAGAAGAAGGAGAAGGAGAAGGTGAAGTCTGGAGGGTGAATCAGAAGAAGCAGTAGAAGTAGAAGGAGAAGGTGAAGTCTGGAGGGTGAATCAGAAGAAGTAGAAGAAGGAGAAGGAGAAGGTGAAGTCTGGAGGGTGAATCAGAAGAAGCAGAAGAAGGAGAAGGAGACGGTGAAGTCAGAAGGGTGAATCAGAAGAAGCAGAAGAAGGAGAAGGAGAAGGTGAAGTCTGGAGGGTGAATCAGAAAAAGCAGATGAAGGAGAAGGAGAAGGTGAAGTCTGGAGGGTGAATCAGAAGAAGTAGAAGAAGCAGAAGGAGAAGGTGAAGTCTGGAGGGTGAATCAGAAGAAGTCGAAGAAGGAGAAGGAGATGGTGAGGTCTGGAGGGTGAATCAGAAGAAGCGGAAGAAGGAGAAGGAGAAGATGAAGTCTGGAGGGTGAATCAGAAGAAGTAGAAGAAGGAGAAGGAGAAGGTGAGGTCTGGAGGGTGAATCAGAAGAAGCAGAAGAAGGAGAAGGAGAAGGTGAAGTCTGGAGGGTGAATCAGAAGAAGCAGGAGAAGGAGAAGGTGAAGTCTGGAGGGTGAATCAGAAGAAGCAGAAGAAGGAGAAGGAGAAGGTGAAGTCAGGAGGGTGAATCAGAAGAAGCAGAAGAAGGAGAAGGAGAAGATTGAAGTTAGGAGGGCGAATCAGAAGAAGCAGAAGAAGGAGAAGGAGAAGGTGAAGTCAGGGGGGTGAAGCAGAAGAAGTAGAAGAAGGAGAAGGAGAAGGTGAAGTCAGGAGGGTGAAGCAGAAGAAGCAGAAGAAGGAGAAGGAGAAGGTGAAGTCTGGCGGGCGCAGCAGAAGAAGCAGAAGAAGGAGAAGGAGAAGGTGAAGTCTGGAGGGTGAAGCAGAAGAAGCAGAAGAAGGAGAAGGAGAAGGTGAAGTCTGGAGGGAGAAGCAGAAGAAGCAGAAGAAGGAGAAGGAGAAGGTGAAGTCTGGAGGGTGAATCAGAAGAAGCAGAAGAAGGAGAAGGAGAAGATGAAGTCTGGAGGGTGAATCAGAAGAATTGGAAGAAGGAGAAGGAGAAGGTGAGGTCTGGAGGGTGAATCAGAAGAAGCAGAAGAAGGAGAAGGAGAAGGTGAAGTCTGAAGGGTGAATCAGAAGAAGCCGAAGAAGGAGAAGGAGAAGGTGAAGTATGGAGGGTGAATCAGAAGAAGCAGAAGAAGGAGAAGGAGAAGGTGAAGTCTGGAGGGTGAATCAGAAGAAGCAGAAGAAGGAGAAGGAGAAGGTGAAGACTGGAGGGTGAATCAGAAGAAGTAGAAGAAGGAGAAGGAGAAGTCTGGAGGGTGAATCAGAAGAAGTAGAAGAAGGAGAAGGAGAAGGTGAAGTCTGGAGGGTGAATCAGAAGAAGCAGAAGAAGGAGAAGGAGAAGGTGAAGTCTGGAGGGTGAATCAGTAGAAGCAGAAGAAGGAGAAGGAGAAGGTGAAGTCTGGAGGGTGAATCAGAAGAAGCAGAAGAAGGAGAAGGAGAAGGTGAAGTCTGGAGGGTGAATCAGAAGAAGCAGAAGAAGTAGAAGGAGAAGATGAAGTCTGGAGGGTGAATCAGAAGAAGTAGAAGAAGGAGAAGGAGAAGGTGAAGTCTGGAGGGTGAATCTGAAGAAACAGAAGAAGGAGAAGGAGAAGGTGAAGTCAGGAGGGTGAATCAGAAGACGCAGAAGAAGGAGAAGGAGAAGGTGAAATCTGGAGGGTGAATCAGAAGAAGCAGAAGAAGGAGAAGGAGAAGGTGAAGACTGGAGGTTGAATCAGAAGAAGTAGAAGAAGGAGAAGGAGAAGGTGAAGTCTGGAGGGTGAATCAGAAGAAGTAGAAGAAGGAGAAGGAGAAGGCGAAGTCTGGAGGGTGAATCAGAAGAAGCAGAAGAAGGAGAAGGAGAAGGTGAAGTCTGGAGGGTGAATCAGAAGAAGCAGAAGAAGGAGAAGGAGAAGATGAAGTCTGGAGGGTGAATCAGAAGAATTAGAAGAAGGAGAAGGAGAAGGTGAGGTCTGGAGGTTGAATCAGTAGAAGCAGAAGAAGGAGAAGGAGAAGGTGAAGTCTGAAGGGTGAATCAGAAGAAGCAGAAGAAGGAGAAGGAGAAGGTGAAGTCTGGAGGGTGTATCAGAAGAAGCAGAAGAAGGAGAAGGAGAAGGTGAAGTCTGGAGGGTGAATCAGAAGAAGCAGAAGAAGGAGAAGGAGAAGGTGAAGTCTGGAGGGTGAATCACAAGAAGTAGAAGAAGGAGAAGGAGAAGGTGAAGTCTGGAGGGTGAATCAGAAGAAGCAGAAGAAGGAGAAGGAGAAGGTGAAGTCTGGAGGGTGAAGCAGAATAAGCAGAAGAAGGAGAAGGAGAAGGTGAAGTCTGGAGGGTGAATCAGAAGAAGTAGAAGAAGGAGAAGTAGAAGGTGAAGTCAGGAGGGTGCAGCAGAAGAAGCAGAAGAAGGAGAAGAAGAAGGTGAAGTCTGGAGGGTGAAGCAGAAGAAGCAGAAGAAGGAGAAGGAGAAGGTGAAGTCTGGAGGGCGAAGCAGAAGAAGTAGAAGAAGGAGAAGGTGAAGGTGAAGTCTGGAGGGTGAAGCAGAAGAAGCAGAAGAAGGAGAAGGAGAAGGTGAAGTCTGGAGGGTGAATCAGAAGAAGTAGAAGAAGGAGAAGGAGAAGGTGAGATCAGGAGGGTGAAGCAGAAGAAGCAGAAGAAGGAGAAGGAGAAGGTGAAGTCTGGAGGGTAAAGCAGAAGAAGCAGAAGAAGGAGAAGGAGAAGGTGAAGTCTGGAGGGTGAAGCAGAAGAAGCAGAAGAAGGAGAAGGAGAAGGTGAAGTCAGGAGGGTGAATCAGAAGAAGTAGAAGAAGGAGAAGGAGAAGGTGAAGTCTGGAGGGTGAATCAGAAGAAGCAGAAGAAGGAGAAGGAGAAGGTGAAGTCTGGAGGGTGAATCAGAAGAAGCAGAAGAAGTAGAAGGAGAAGGTGAAGTCTGGAGGGTGAATCAGAAGAAGTAGAAGAAGGAGAAGGAGAAGGTGAAGTCTGGAGGGTGAATCAGAAGAAGCAGAAGAAGGAGAAGGAGAAGGTGAAGTCAGGAGGGTGAATCAGAAGAAGCAGAAGAAGGAGAAGGAGAAGGTGAAGTCTGAAGGGTGAATCAGAAGAAGCCGAAGAAGGAGAAGGAGAAGGTGAAGTATGGAGGGTGAATCAGAAGAAGCAGAAGAAGGAGAAGGAGAAGGTGAAGTCTGGAGGGTGAATCAGAAGAAGCAGAAGAAGGAGAAGGAGAAGGTGAAGTCTGGAGGGTGAATCAGAAGAAGTAGAAGAAGGAGAAGGAGAAGTCTGGAGGGTGAATCAGAAGAAGTAGAAGAAGGAGAAGGAGAAGGTGAAGTCTGGAGGGTGAATCAGAAGAAGCAGAAGAAGGAGAAGGAGAAGGTGAAGTCTGGAGGGTGAATCAGTAGAAGCAGAAGAAGGAGAAGGAGAAGGTGAAGTCTGGAGGGTGAATCAGAAGAAGCAGAAGAAGGAGAAGGAGAAGGTGAAGTCTGGAGGGTGAATCAGAAGAAGCAGAAGAAGTAGAAGGAGAAGATGAAGTCTGGAGGGTGAATCAGAAGAAGTAGAAGAAGGAGAAGGAGAAGGTGAAGTCTGGAGGGTGAATCTGAAGAAACAGAAGAAGGAGAAGGAGAAGGTGAAGTCAGGAGGGTGAATCAGAAGACGCAGAAGAAGGAGAAGGAGAAGGTGAAATCTGGAGGGTGAATCAGAAGAAGCAGAAGAAGGAGAAGGAGAAGGTGAAGACTGGAGGTTGAATCAGAAGAAGTAGAAGAAGGAGAAGGAGAAGGTGAAGTCTGGAGGGTGAATCAGAAGAAGTAGAAGAAGGAGAAGGAGAAGGCGAAGTCTGGAGGGTGAATCAGAAGAAGCAGAAGAAGGAGAAGGAGGAGGTGAAGTCTGGAGGGTGAATCAGAAGAAGCAGAAGAAGGAGAAGGAGAAGATGAAGTCTGGAGGGTGAATCAGAAGAATTAGAAGAAGGAGAAGGAGAAGGTGAGGTCTGGAGGTTGAATCAGTAGAAGCAGAAGAAGGAGAAGGAGAAGGTGAAGTCTGAAGGGTGAATCAGAAGAAGCAGAAGAAGGAGAAGGAGAAGGTGAAGTCTGGAGGGTGTATCAGAAGAAGCAGAAGAAGGAGAAGGAGAAGGTGAAGTCTGGAGGGTGAATCAGAAGAAGCAGAAGAAGGAGAAGGAGAAGGTGAAGTCTGGAGGGTGAATCACAAGAAGTAGAAGAAGGAGAAGGAGAAGGTGAAGTCTGGAGGGTGAATCAGAAGAAGCAGAAGAAGGAGAAGGAGAAGATGAGGTCTTGAGGGTGAATTAAAATAAGTAGAAGAAGGAGAAGGAGAAGGTGAAGTCTGGAGGGTGAATCAGAAGAAGCAGAAGAAGGAGAAGGAGAAGGTGAAGTCTGGAGAGTGAATCAGAAGAAGCAGAAGAAGGAGAAGGAGAAGGTGAAGTCTGGAGGGTGAATCAGAAGAAGCAGAATAAGGAGAAGGAGAAGGTGCAGTCTGGAGGGTGAATCAGAAGAAGCAGAATAAGGAGAAGGAGAAGGTGAAGTCTGGAGGGTGAATCAGAAGAAGCAGAAGAAGGAGAAGGAGAAGGTGAAGTCTGGAGGGTGAAGCAGAAGAAGTAGAAGAAGGAGAAGGAGAAGGTGAAGTCATGAGGGTGAAGCAGAAGAAGTAGAAGAAGGAGAAGGAGAAGGTGAAGTCATGAGGGTGAATCAGAAGAAGTAGAAGAAGGAGAAGGAGAAGGTGAAGTCAGGAGGGTGAATCAGAAGAAGCAGAAGAAGGAGAAGGAGAAGGTGAAGTCTGGAGTGTGAATCAGAAGAATCAGAAGAAGGAGAAGGAGAAGGTGAAGTCTGGAGGGTGAATCAGAAGAAGCAGAAGAAAGAGAAGGAGAAGGTGAAGTCTAGAGGGTGAAGCAGAAGAAGCAGAAGAAGGAGAAGTAGAAGGTGAAGACTGGAGGGTGAATCAGAAGAAGTAGAAGAAGGAGAAGGAGAAGGTGAAGTCTGGAGGGTGAATCAGAAGAAGCAGATGAAGGAGAAGGAGAAGGTGAAGTCTGGAGGGTGAATCAGAAGAAGTAGAAGAAGCAGAAGGAGAAGGTGAAGTCTGGAGGGTGAATCAGAAGAAGTCGAAGAAGGAGAAGGAGATGGTGAGGTCTGGAGGGTGAATCAGAAGAAGCGGAAGAAGGAGAAGGAGAAGATGAAGTCTGGAGGGTGAATCAGAAGAAGTAGAAGAAGGAGAAGGAGAAGGTGAGGTCTGGAGGGTGAATCAGAAGAAGCAGAAGAAGGAGAAGGAGAAGGTGAAGTCTGGAGGGTGAATCAGAAGAAGCAGGAGAAGGAGAAGGTGAAGTCTGGAGGGTGAATCAGAAGAAGCAGAAGAAGGAGAAGGAGAAGGTGAAGTCAGGAGGGTGAATCAGAAGAAGCAGAAGAAGGAGAAGGAGAAGATTGAAGTTAGGAGGGCGAATCAGAAGAAGCAGAAGAAGGAGAAGGAGAAGGTGAAGTCAGGGGGGTGAAGCAGAAGAAGTAGAAGAAGGAGAAGGAGAAGGTGAGGTCTGGAGGGTGAATCAGAAGAAGCAGAAGAAGGAGAAGGAGAAGGTGAAGTCTGGAGGGTGAATCAGAAAAAGCAGATGAAGGAGAAGGAGAAGGTGAAGTCTGGAGGGTGAATCAGAAGAAGTAGAAGAAGCAGAAGGAGAAGGTGAAGTCTGGAGGGTGAATCAGAAGAAGTCGAAGAAGGAGAAGGAGATGGTGAGGTCTGGAGGGTGAATCAGAAGAAGCGGAAGAAGGAGAAGGAGAAGATGAAGTCTGGAGGGTGAATCAGAAGAAGTAGAAGAAGGAGAAGGAGAAGGTGAGGTCTGGAGGGTGAATCAGAAGAAGCAGAAGAAGGAGAAGGAGAAGGTGAAGTCTGGAGGGTGAATCAGAAGAAGCAGGAGAAGGAGAAGGTGAAGTCTGGAGGGTGAATCAGAAGAAGCAGAAGAAGGAGAAGGAGAAGGTGAAGTCAGGAGGGTGAATCAGAAGAAGCAGAAGAAGGAGAAGGAGAAGATTGAAGTTAGGAGGGCGAATCAGAAGAAGCAGAAGAAGGAGAAGGAGAAGGTGAAGTCAGGGGGGTGAAGCAGAAGAAGTAGAAGAAGGAGAAGGAGAAGGTGAAGTCAGGAGGGTGAAGCAGAAGAAGCAGAAGAAGGAGAAGGAGAAGGTGAAGTCTGGCGGGCGCAGCAGAAGAAGCAGAAGAAGGAGAAGGAGAAGGTGAAGTCTGGAGGGTGAAGCAGAAGAAGCAGAAGAAGGAGAAGGAGAAGGTGAAGTCTGGAGGGAGAAGCAGAAGAAGCAGAAGAAGGAGAAGGAGAAGGTGAAGTCTGGAGGGTGAATCAGAAGAAGCAGAAGAAGGAGAAGGAGAAGATGAAGTCTGGAGGGTGAATCAGAAGAATTGGAAGAAGGAGAAGGAGAAGGTGAGGTCTGGAGGGTGAATCAGAAGAAGCAGAAGAAGGAGAAGGAGAAGGTGAAGTCTGAAGGGTGAATCAGAAGAAGCCGAAGAAGGAGAAGGAGAAGGTGAAGTATGGAGGGTGAATCAGAAGAAGCAGAAGAAGGAGAAGGAGAAGGTGAAGTCTGGAGGGTGAATCAGAAGAAGCAGAAGAAGGAGAAGGAGAAGGTGAAGTCTGGAGGGTGAATCAGAAGAAGTAGAAGAAGGAGAAGGAGAAGTCTGGAGGGTGAATCAGAAGAAGTAGAAGAAGGAGAAGGAGAAGGTGAAGTCTGGAGGGTGAATCAGAAGAAGCAGAAGAAGGAGAAGGAGAAGGTGAAGTCTGGAGGGTGAATCAGTAGAAGCAGAAGAAGGAGAAGGAGAAGGTGAAGTCTGGAGGGTGAATCAGAAGAAGCAGAAGAAGGAGAAGGAGAAGGTGAAGTCTGGAGGGTGAATCAGAAGAAGCAGAAGAAGTAGAAGGAGAAGATGAAGTCTGGAGGGTGAATCAGAAGAAGTAGAAGAAGGAGAAGGAGAAGGTGAAGTCTGGAGGGTGAATCTGAAGAAACAGAAGAAGGAGAAGGAGAAGGTGAAGTCAGGAGGGTGAATCAGAAGACGCAGAAGAAGGAGAAGGAGAAGGTGAAATCTGGAGGGTGAATCAGAAGAAGCAGAAGAAGGAGAAGGAGAAGGTGAAGACTGGAGGTTGAATCAGAAGAAGTAGAAGAAGGAGAAGGAGAAGGTGAAGTCTGGAGGGTGAATCAGAAGAAGTAGAAGAAGGAGAAGGAGAAGGCGAAGTCTGGAGGGTGAATCAGAAGAAGCAGAAGAAGGAGAAGGAGAAGGTGAAGTCTGGAGGGTGAATCAGAAGAAGCAGAAGAAGGAGAAGGAGAAGATGAAGTCTGGAGGGTGAATCAGAAGAATTAGAAGAAGGAGAAGGAGAAGGTGAGGTCTGGAGGTTGAATCAGTAGAAGCAGAAGAAGGAGAAGGAGAAGGTGAAGTCTGAAGGGTGAATCAGAAGAAGCAGAAGAAGGAGAAGGAGAAGGTGAAGTCTGGAGGGTGTATCAGAAGAAGCAGAAGAAGGAGAAGGAGAAGGTGAAGTCTGGAGGGTGAATCAGAAGAAGCAGAAGAAGGAGAAGGAGAAGGTGAAGTCTGGAGGGTGAATCACAAGAAGTAGAAGAAGGAGAAGGAGAAGGTGAAGTCTGGAGGGTGAATCAGAAGAAGCAGAAGAAGGAGAAGGAGAAGGTGAAGTCTGGAGGGTGAAGCAGAATAAGCAGAAGAAGGAGAAGGAGAAGGTGAAGTCTGGAGGGTGAATCAGAAGAAGTAGAAGAAGGAGAAGTAGAAGGTGAAGTCAGGAGGGTGCAGCAGAAGAAGCAGAAGAAGGAGAAGAAGAAGGTGAAGTCTGGAGGGTGAAGCAGAAGAAGCAGAAGAAGGAGAAGGAGAAGGTGAAGTCTGGAGGGCGAAGCAGAAGAAGTAGAAGAAGGAGAAGGTGAAGGTGAAGTCTGGAGGGTGAAGCAGAAGAAGCAGAAGAAGGAGAAGGAGAAGGTGAAGTCTGGAGGGTGAATCAGAAGAAGTAGAAGAAGGAGAAGGAGAAGGTGAGATCAGGAGGGTGAAGCAGAAGAAGCAGAAGAAGGAGAAGGAGAAGGTGAAGTCTGGAGGGTAAAGCAGAAGAAGCAGAAGAAGGAGAAGGAGAAGGTGAAGTCTGGAGGGTGAAGCAGAAGAAGCAGAAGAAGGAGAAGGAGAAGGTGAAGTCAGGAGGGTGAATCAGAAGAAGTAGAAGAAGGAGAAGGAGAAGGTGAAGTCTGGAGGGTGAATCAGAAGAAGCAGAAGAAGGAGAAGGAGAAGGTGAAGTCTGGAGGGTGAATCAGAAGAAGCAGAAGAAGTAGAAGGAGAAGGTGAAGTCTGGAGGGTGAATCAGAAGAAGTAGAAGAAGGAGAAGGAGAAGGTGAAGTCTGGAGGGTGAATCAGAAGAAGCAGAAGAAGGAGAAGGAGAAGGTGAAGTCAGGAGGGTGAATCAGAAGAAGCAGAAGAAGGAGAAGGAGAAGGTGAAGTCTGAAGGGTGAATCAGAAGAAGCCGAAGAAGGAGAAGGAGAAGGTGAAGTATGGAGGGTGAATCAGAAGAAGCAGAAGAAGGAGAAGGAGAAGGTGAAGTCTGGAGGGTGAATCAGAAGAAGCAGAAGAAGGAGAAGGAGAAGGTGAAGTCTGGAGGGTGAATCAGAAGAAGTAGAAGAAGGAGAAGGAGAAGTCTGGAGGGTGAATCAGAAGAAGTAGAAGAAGGAGAAGGAGAAGGTGAAGTCTGGAGGGTGAATCAGAAGAAGCAGAAGAAGGAGAAGGAGAAGGTGAAGTCTGGAGGGTGAATCAGTAGAAGCAGAAGAAGGAGAAGGAGAAGGTGAAGTCTGGAGGGTGAATCAGAAGAAGCAGAAGAAGGAGAAGGAGAAGGTGAAGTCTGGAGGGTGAATCAGAAGAAGCAGAAGAAGTAGAAGGAGAAGATGAAGTCTGGAGGGTGAATCAGAAGAAGTAGAAGAAGGAGAAGGAGAAGGTGAAGTCTGGAGGGTGAATCTGAAGAAACAGAAGAAGGAGAAGGAGAAGGTGAAGTCAGGAGGGTGAATCAGAAGACGCAGAAGAAGGAGAAGGAGAAGGTGAAATCTGGAGGGTGAATCAGAAGAAGCAGAAGAAGGAGAAGGAGAAGGTGAAGACTGGAGGTTGAATCAGAAGAAGTAGAAGAAGGAGAAGGAGAAGGTGAAGTCTGGAGGGTGAATCAGAAGAAGTAGAAGAAGGAGAAGGAGAAGGCGAAGTCTGGAGGGTGAATCAGAAGAAGCAGAAGAAGGAGAAGGAGGAGGTGAAGTCTGGAGGGTGAATCAGAAGAAGCAGAAGAAGGAGAAGGAGAAGATGAAGTCTGGAGGGTGAATCAGAAGAATTAGAAGAAGGAGAAGGAGAAGGTGAGGTCTGGAGGTTGAATCAGTAGAAGCAGAAGAAGGAGAAGGAGAAGGTGAAGTCTGAAGGGTGAATCAGAAGAAGCAGAAGAAGGAGAAGGAGAAGGTGAAGTCTGGAGGGTGTATCAGAAGAAGCAGAAGAAGGAGAAGGAGAAGGTGAAGTCTGGAGGGTGAATCAGAAGAAGCAGAAGAAGGAGAAGGAGAAGGTGAAGTCTGGAGGGTGAATCACAAGAAGTAGAAGAAGGAGAAGGAGAAGGTGAAGTCTGGAGGGTGAATCAGAAGAAGCAGAAGAAGGAGAAGGAGAAGATGAGGTCTTGAGGGTGAATTAAAATAAGTAGAAGAAGGAGAAGGAGAAGGTGAAGTCTGGAGGGTGAATCAGAAGAAGCAGAAGAAGGAGAAGGAGAAGGTGAAGTCTGGAGAGTGAATCAGAAGAAGCAGAAGAAGGAGAAGGAGAAGGTGAAGTCTGGAGGGTGAATCAGAAGAAGCAGAATAAGGAGAAGGAGAAGGTGCAGTCTGGAGGGTGAATCAGAAGAAGCAGAATAAGGAGAAGGAGAAGGTGAAGTCTGGAGGGTGAATCAGAAGAAGCAGAAGAAGGAGAAGGAGAAGGTGAAGTCTGGAGGGTGAAGCAGAAGAAGTAGAAGAAGGAGAAGGAGAAGGTGAAGTCATGAGGGTGAAGCAGAAGAAGTAGAAGAAGGAGAAGGAGAAGGTGAAGTCATGAGGGTGAATCAGAAGAAGTAGAAGAAGGAGAAGGAGAAGGTGAAGTCAGGAGGGTGAATCAGAAGAAGCAGAAGAAGGAGAAGGAGAAGGTGAAGTCTGGAGTGTGAATCAGAAGAATCAGAAGAAGGAGAAGGAGAAGGTGAAGTCTGGAGGGTGAATCAGAAGAAGCAGAAGAAAGAGAAGGAGAAGGTGAAGTCTAGAGGGTGAAGCAGAAGAAGCAGAAGAAGGAGAAGTAGAAGGTGAAGACTGGAGGGTGAATCAGAAGAAGTAGAAGAAGGAGAAGGAGAAGGTGAAGTCTGGAGGGTGAATCAGAAGAAGTAGAAGAAGGAGAAGGAGAAGGTGAAGTCTGGAGGGTGAATCAGAAGAAGTAGAAGAAGGAGAAGGAGAAGATGAAGTCTGGAGGATGAATCAGAAGAAGTAGAAGAAGGAGAAGGAGAAGGTGAAGTCAGGAGGGTCAATCAGAAGAAGCAGAAGAAGGAGAAGGAGAAGGTGAAGTTAGGAGGGTGAATCAGAAGAAGCAGAAGAAGGAGAAGGAGAAGGTGAAGTCAGGGGGGTGAAGCAGAAAAAGTAGAAGAAGGAGAAGGAGAAGGTGAAGTCAGGAAGGTGAAGCAGAAGAAGCAGAAGAAGGAGAAGGAGAAGGTGAAGTCTGGCGGGCGCAGCAGAAGAAGCAGAAGAAGGAGAAGGAGAAGGTGAAGTCTGGAGGGTGAAGCAGAATAAGCAGAAGAAGGAGAAGGAGAAGGTGAAGTCTGGAGGGTGAATCAGAAGAAGTAGAAGAAGGAGAAGTAGAAGGTGAAGTCAGGAGGGTGCAGCAGAAGAAGCAGAAGAAGGAGAAGAAGAAGGTGAAGTCTGGAGGGTGAAGCAGAAGAAGCAGAAGAAGGAGAAGGAGAAGGTGAAGTCTGGAGGGCGAAGCAGAAGAAGTAGAAGAAGGAGAAGGTGAAGGTGAAGTCTGGAGGGTGAAGCAGAAGAAGCAGAAGAAGGAGAAGGAGAAGGTGAAGTCTGGAGGGTGAATCAGAAGAAGTAGAAGAAGGAGAAGGAGAAGGTGAGATCAGGAGGGTGAAGCAGAAGAAGCAGAAGAAGGAGAAGGAGAAGGTGAAGTCTGGAGGGTAAAGCAGAAGAAGCAGAAGAAGGAGAAGGAGAAGGTGAAGTCTGGAGGGTGAAGCAGAAGAAGCAGAAGAAGGAGAAGGAGAAGGTGAAGTCAGGAGGGTGAATCAGAAGAAGTAGAAGAAGGAGAAGGAGAAGGTGAAGTCTGGAGGGTGAATCAGAAGAAGCAGAAGAAGGAGAAGGAGAAGGTGAAGTCTGGAGGGTGAATCAGAAGAAGCAGAAGAAGTAGAAGGAGAAGGTGAAGTCTGGAGGGTGAATCAGAAGAAGTAGAAGAAGGAGAAGGAGAAGGTGAAGTCTGGAGGGTGAATCAGAAGAAGCAGAAGAAGGAGAAGGAGAAGGTGAAGTCAGGAGGGTGAATCAGAAGAAGCAGAAGAAGGAGAAGGAGAAGGTGAAGTCTGGAGGGTGAATCAGAAAAAGCAGAAGAAGGAGAAGGAGAAGGTGAAGTCTGGAGGGTGAATCAGAAGAATTAGAAGAAGCAGAAGGAGAAGGTGAAGTCTGGAGGGTGAATCAGAAGAAGTCGAAGAAGGAGAAGGAGATGGTGAGGTCTGGAGGGTGAATCAGAAGAAGCGGAAGAAGGAGAAGGAGAAGATGAAGTCTGGAGGGTGAATCAGAAGAAGTAGAAGAAGGAGAAGGAGAAGGTGAGGTCTGGAGGGTGAATCAGAAGAAGCAGAAGAAGGAGAAAGAGAAGGTGAAGTCTGGAGGGTGAATCAGAAGAAGCAGGAGAAGGAGAAGGTGAAGTCTGGAGGGTGAATCAGAAGAAGCAGAAGAAGGAGAAGGAGAAGGTGAAGTCAGGAGGGTGAATCAGAAGAAGCAGAAGAAGGAGAAGGAGAAGATTGAAGTTAGGAGGGTGAATCAGAAGAAGCAGAAGAAGGAGAAGGAGAAGGTGAAGTCAGGGGGGTGAAGCAGAAGAAGTAGAAGAAGGAGAAGGAGAAGGTGAAGTCAGGAGGGTGAAGCAGAAGAAGCAGAAGAAGGAGAAGGAGAAGGTGAAGTCTGGCGGGCGCAGCAGAAGAAGCAGAAGAAGGAGAAGGAGAAGGTGAAGTCTGGAGGGTGAAGCAGAAGAAGCAGAAGAAGGAGAAGGAGAAGGTGAAGTCTGGAGGGCGAATCAGAAGAAGCAGAAGAAGGAGAAGGAGAAGGTGAAGTCAGGAGGGAGAAGCAGAAGAAGCAGAAGAAGGAGAAGGAGAAGGTGAAGTCTGGAGGGTGAATCAGAAGAAGCAGAAGAAGGAGAAGGAGAAGATGAAGTCTGGAGGGTGAATCAGAAGAATTGGAAGAAGGAGAAGGAGAAGGTGAGGTCTGGAGGGTGAATCAGAAGAAGCAGAAGAAGGAGAAGGAGAAGGTGAAGTCTGAAGGGTGAATCAGAAGAAGCCGAAGAAGGAGAAGGAGAAGGTGAAGTATGGAGGGTGAATCAGAAGAAGCAGAAGAAGGAGAAGGAGAAGGTGAAGTCTGGAGGGTGAATCAGAAGAAGCAGAAGAAGGAGAAGGAGAAGGTGAAGTCTGGAGGGTGAATCAGAAGAAGTAGAAGAAGGAGAAGGAGAAGTCTGGAGGGTGAATCAGAAGAAGTAGAAGAAGGAGAAGGAGAAGGTGAAGTCTGGAGGGTGAATCAGAAGAAGCAGAAGAAGGAGAAGGAGAAGGTGAAGTCTGGAGGGTGAATCAGTAGAAGCAGAAGAAGGAGAAGGAGAAGGTGAAGTCTGGAGGGTGAATCAGAAGAAGCAGAAGAAGGAGAAGGAGAAGGTGAAGTCTGGAGGGTGAATCAGAAGAAGCAGAAGAAGTAGAAGGAGAAGATGAAGTCTGGAGGGTGAATCAGAAGAAGTAGAAGAAGGAGAAGGAGAAGGTGAAGTCTGGAGGGTGAATCTGAAGAAACAGAAGAAGGAGAAGGAGAAGGTGAAGTCAGGAGGGTGAATCAGAAGACGCAGAAGAAGGAGAAGGAGAAGGTGAAATCTGGAGGGTGAATCAGAAGAAGCAGAAGAAGGAGAAGGAGAAGGTGAAGACTGGAGGTTGAATCAGAAGAAGTAGAAAAGGAGAAGGAGAAGGTGAAGTCTGGAGGGTGAATCAGAAGAAGTAGAAGAAGAAGAAGGAGAAGGCGAAGTCTGGAGGGTGAATCAGACGAAGCAGAAGAAGGAGAAGGAGAAGGTGAAGTCTGGAGGGTGAATCAGAAGAAGCAGAAGAAGGAGAAGGAGAAGATGAAGTCTGGAGGGTGAATCAGAAGAATTAGAAGAAGGAGAAGGAGAAGGTGAGGTCTGGAGGTTGAATCAGTAGAAGCAGAAGAAGGAGAAGGAGAAGGTGAAGTCTGAAGGGTGAATCAGAAGAAGCAGAAGAAGGAGAAGGAGAAGGTGAAGTCTGGAGGGTGTATCAGAAGAAGCAGAAGAAGGAGAAGGAGAAGGTGAAGTCTGGAGGGTGAATCAGAAGAAGCAGAATAAGGAGAAGGAGAAGGTGAAGTCTGGAGGGTGAATCACAAGAAGTAGAAGAAGGAGAAGGAGAAGGTGAAGTCTGGAGGGTGAATCAGAAGAAGCAGAAGAAGGAGAAGGAGAAGATGAGGTCTTGAGGGTGAATTAAAATAAGTAGAAGAAGGAGAAGGAGAAGGTGAAGTCTGGAGGGTGAATCAGAAGAAGCAGAAGAAGGAGAAGGAGAAGGTGAAGTCTGGAGAGTGAATCAGAAGAATCAGAAGAAGGAGAAGGAGAAGGTGAAGTCTGGAGGGTGAAGCAGAAGAAGTAGAAGAAGGAGAAGGAGAAGGTGAAGTCATGAGGGTGAAGCAGAAGAAGTAGAAGAAGGAGAAGGAGAAGGTGAAGTCATGAGGGTGAATCAGAAGAAGTAGAAGAAGGAGAAGGAGAAGGTGAAGTCAGGAGGGTGAATCAGAAGAAGCAGAAGAAGGAGAAGGAGAAGGTGAAGTCTGGAGTGTGAATCAGAAGAATCAGAAGAAGGAGAAGGAGAAGGTGAAGTCTGGAGGGTGAAGCAGAAGAAGCAGAAGAAAGAGAAGGAGAAGGTGAAGTCTAGAGGGTGAAGCAGAAGAAGCAGAAGAAGGAGAAGTAGAAGGTGAAGACTGGAGGGTGAATCAGAAGAAGTAGAAGAAGGAGAAGGAGAAGGTGAAGTCTGGAGGGTGAATCAGAAGAAGTAGAAGAAGGAGAAGGAGAAGGTGAAGTCTGGAGGGTGAATCAGAAGAAGCAGAAGAAGTAGAAGGAGAAGGTGAAGTCTGGAGGGTGAATCAGAAGAAGCAGAAGAAGGAGAAGGAGAAGGTGAAGTCTGGAGGGTGAATCAGAAGAAGTAGAAGAAGGAGAAGGAGAAGTCTGGAGGGTGAATCAGAAGAAGTAGAAGAAGGAGAAGGAGAAGGTGAAGTCTGGAGGGTGAATCAGAAGAAGCAGAAGAAGGAGAAGGAGAAGGTGAAGTCTGGAGGGTGAATCAGTAGAAGCAGAAGAAGGAGAAGGAGAAGGTGAAGTCAGGAGGGTGAATCAGAAGAAGCAGAAGAAGGAGAAGGAGAAGGTGAAGTCTGGAGGGTGAATCAGAAGAAGCAGAAGAAGTAGAAGGAGAAGATGAAGTCTGGAGGGTGAATCAGAAGAAGTAGAAGAAGGAGAAGGAGAAGGTGAAGTCTGGAGGGTGAATCTGAAGAAACAGAAGAAGGAGAAGGAGAAGGTGAAGTCAGGAGGGTGAATCAGAAGACGCAGAAGAAGGAGAAGGAGAAGGTGAAATCTGGAGGGTGAATCAGAAGAAGCAGAAGAAGGAGAAGGAGAAGGTGAAGACTGGAGGTTGAATCAGAAGAAGTAGAAGAAGGAGAAGGAGAAGGTGAAGTCTGGAGGGTGAATCAGAAGAAGTAGAAGAAGGAGAAGGAGAAGGCGATGTCTGGAGGGTGAATCAGAAGAAGCAGAAGAAGGAGAAGGAGAAGGTGAAGTCTGGAGGGTGAATCAGAAGAAGCAGAAGAAGGAGAAGGAGAAGATGAAGTCTGGAGGGTGAATCAGAAGAATTAGAAGAAGGAGAAGGAGAAGGTGAGGTCTGGAGGTTGAATCAGTAGAAGCAGAAGAAGGAGAAGGAGAAGGTGAAGTCTGAAGGGTGAATCAGAAGAAGCAGAAGAAGGAGAAGGAGAAGGTGAAGTCTGGAGGGTGTATCAGAAGAAGCAGAAGAAGGAGAAGGAGAAGGTGAAGTCTGGAGGGTGAATCAGAAGAAGCAGAAGAAGGAGAAGGAGAAGGTGAAGTCTGGAGGGTGAATCACAAGAAGTAGAAGAAGGAGAAGGAGAAGGTGAAGTCTGGAGGGTGAATCAGAAGAAGCAGAAGAAGGAGAAGGAGAAGATGAGGTCTTGAGGGTGAATTAAAATAAGTAGAAGAAGGAGAAGGAGAAGGTGAAGTCTGGAGGGTGAATCAGAAGAAGCAGAAGAAGGAGAAGGAGAAGGTGAAGTCTGGAGAGTGAATCAGAAGAAGCAGAAGAAGGAGAAGGAGAAGGTGAAGTCTGGAGGGTGAATCAGAAGAAGCAGAATAAGGAGAAGGAGAAGGTGAAGTCTGGAGGGTGAATCAGAAGAAGCAGAATAAGGAGAAGGAGAAGGTGAAGTCTGGAGGGAGAATCAGAAGAAGCAGAAGAAGGAGAAGGAGAAGGTGAAGCCTGGAGGGTGAAGCAGAAGAAGTAGAAGAAGGAGAAGGAGAAGGTGAAGTCATGAGGGTGAAGCAGAAGAAGTAGAAGAAGGAGAAGGAGAAGGTGAAGTCATGAGGGTGAATCAGAAGAAGTAGAAGAAGGAGAAGGAGAAGGTGAAGTCAGGAGGGTGAATCAGAAGAAGCAGAAGAAGGAGAAGGAGAAGGTGAAGTCTGGAGTGTGAATCAGAAGAATCAGAAGAAGGAGAAGGAGAAGGTGAAGTCTGGAGGGTGAATCAGAAGAAGCAGAAGAAAGAGAAGGAGAAGGTGAAGTCTAGAGGGTGAAGCAGAAGAAGCAGAATAAGGAGAAGGAGAAGGTGAAGTCTGGAGGGTGAATCACAAGAAGTAGAAGAAGGAGAAGGAGAAGGTGAAGTCTGGAGGGTGAATCAGAAGAAGCAGAAGAAGGAGAAGGAGAAGATGAGGTCTTGAGGGTGAATTAAAATAAGTAGAAGAAGGAGAAGGAGAAGGTGAAGTCTGGAGGGTGAATCAGAAGAAGCAGAAGAAGGAGAAGGAGAAGGTGAAGTCTGGAGAGTGAATCAGAAGAATCAGAAGAAGGAGAAGGAGAAGGTGAAGTCTGGAGGGTGAAGCAGAAGAAGTAGAAGAAGGAGAAGGAGAAGGTGAAGTCATGAGGGTGAAGCAGAAGAAGTAGAAGAAGGAGAAGGAGAAGGTGAAGTCATGAGGGTGAATCAGAAGAAGTAGAAGAAGGAGAAGGAGAAGGTGAAGTCAGGAGGGTGAATCAGAAGAAGCAGAAGAAGGAGAAGGAGAAGGTGAAGTCTGGAGTGTGAATCAGAAGAATCAGAAGAAGGAGAAGGAGAAGGTGAAGTCTGGAGGGTGAAGCAGAAGAAGCAGAAGAAAGAGAAGGAGAAGGTGAAGTCTAGAGGGTGAAGCAGAAGAAGCAGAAGAAGGAGAAGTAGAAGGTGAAGACTGGAGGGTGAATCAGAAGAAGTAGAAGAAGGAGAAGGAGAAGGTGAAGTCTGGAGGGTGAATCAGAAGAAGTAGAAGAAGGAGAAGGAGAAGGTGAAGTCTGGAGGGTGAATCAGAAGAAGCAGAAGAAGTAGAAGGAGAAGGTGAAGTCTGGAGGGTGAATCAGAAGAAGCAGAAGAAGGAGAAGGAGAAGGTGAAGTCTG